>NC_056734.1:986046424-986048924 GCF_019279795.1 Protopterus annectens | reverse complement strand
TCACAAAGTAGAACTAAAGGTATGTTTAGATGTGGGGCAATCCAACAGTGTAGGCATTTAAGTACTGGAAGCCAGGTAAAAATTAGAGACAGGAATTACAAAGTTCTTGGCAGGTATACCTGCAGAACAAAAGGAGTGGTTTACTCTGCTTGTTGTCAAGGATGCACTGCTTTCTATATAGGAAAAACAGAAAGAAAAATTAAGCAGTGTATCTACGAACATCAGTACACCATTAGCAAGAAAGAGACCACAAATGCTCTTGCAAGGCATACTATAGAGTTTCGAGAACATAAGTTCAAATTTGCTATTTTAAAACAGGTTTTAGTTGACCAGAGGGGTGGTCCCTGGCAATTTTAATTGGAAATGGAAGAACTATTTTGGCAAATTAGAACTGCAGCTTATTCACCTCCAGGGCTTAATGAGTATGTCTCTGTTAAATGCATACTTAAATACCTGGCCCTGAAGAGGTAGGTTCTTGGCATGTTAACTTACAAGTTCTGTTTTTTAGCTCTTACTCATCAATGAATATTGGTATGTTCTCCATTATTGATATGTGAATTTCTTATATTACAACACATAAATTGGTATATATTCCTTTAGTATATTGTATTACTTTATTTAACCTAATAAAGCATTTTAGGTGTATAATAGTTAGTTCTTTTAGAAGTTGTTGCTTAATGCTTGGTGTAGGTGGTCTAAGCACATTGGTTTGTAACATTACCTTAGGTTACACAATATTAACACTCTTGTTATTTATTCCCCTACTGATTTTAATTTTGCCCTTTCCTTTTTTGGAACTTTATGAATACAACTATTGCTTTAATACACAATTAAATAAAGGGTTTTATATATTGGGCTCGATTGCATAAATACTAGATAAGATTTTTACACTCTGGGTTTAAAGATTTAAAGTTTTTTTAAAAAAAGCCGTTCGCTTGTCTTTCTATTTGGAATTTCTTCAAAAAAGTTATTTGTTTGTATTTCTATTTGAACTTTTTTGAATATTTGATATTTTTGATTTTTGGTTTTATTTTTGTGTAATAGTTCTTTAAATATATTCATTCTGGAATGGTTTTAATTGAATAATTAGGTTGTTTATATACTTTTTATATAAAATGAAGCTTAATTGGTGTGTATTTTGTCTGAAGAAGGAGAGGTATTGTCCACTCTGAAAGCGCTTATTAAACAGTTAGTTCGTATCTTACTGCTCCGTCTCTTTCTCTCGCTTTTTTGTTTTTAAACAGTTTGTGTGTTTTTGATTTTAGTTATCTGATAGTATTCCATTTCTAAAGTTTAAAATTTCAGCTTTTGGGAAGCAAGTTAACTTTTTAGATGTGCTTATTTCTATTGATACAAATTCTTTAACTTGGAACTCTACTATATTTAGGAAAAAAGACATTCAGAAGTAATTATTTACATTTTTGCAGTATGCATCCTCTATTTATGAAAGTTAATATTGCCAGAGGTCAGTACATCAGATTGTCTAGGATTATTTCTGATGGCAATGTTTTTCTACATGAATGTGATGTTTTTAGTTCCTTTCTTATAGAGAGAGGTTACCCTACTGATTTACTGAATTATATTGTTAAAGATGTAGTCTTTTTAATGCACACTAATTATCCACCTATTCTTTTAAAAGGCTTCTCTCCGAAGAAAAATACAACCAGTACTATGAATGAATGAAATACAGATTACTCCCCTTGTGACCAATGAGTGTAGTAACACTATAAATGATATAACCAATACTGTGTTTGAATCGCAGACTACTCCCTTGTCCTGTACCTATCAGGACGTTTCTCAAATACATAATTCAGGACACTCTCTTTCTACACATAACTCTGTAGATAGTTTCACTAGTTTCCCAATTCCTATTTGCAGGAACTCTATAGCTATTAAGAAAGTGTTTTATAATAACTGGGATATTCTTACCTCCAGCCAGGAGGTTGACAACAAATTAGGGTTAGGTCCTGTTTTTACACGCACAAAATTCAAATCTTTACGTTCTCTATTTGAAAATAGAGACACTCAATTTATTGTTACACCCCCTGTCATTCACAGTAATAAAGGGATGTTTGCTTGTGGAAAATGCATTGCCTGTAAGAATATTCTAACAGGTGCCTCATATACTTTTAAACATAATTTTAAAATATAGTATACTACATATGTTGACTTCAATTCAGACAATGTTGTTTATGCAGCTATCTGCACATTGTGTTCAGAGTTTTATATTAGTAAAACAATACGGAAGCTGTCTACAAGAATCAAGGAGCATTGTGCGGCTATAAGAAATTGTGATTTTAATAATGCCATTGCTAAACACTGTCATATATGTTCTTTGTCTACAGGATTCAAATTCATTGCACTTGATTATGTTCATATGTTTTTTGGGGACAGAAATACTTTATTGGAGGTTAAAGAATTAAGATGGCAACTAAGGTTAAATGCTGATGCCCTCCAGGTCTAAATGAAAGTTTAAACATTAAATGTTTTTTGAATGGCA
>NC_056734.1:986042286-986045924 GCF_019279795.1 Protopterus annectens | reverse complement strand
ACATAAGCTCATTATAAGGTTTTGGGTGCATTTCTGAAGACGTTCATTTTTATTAAAAGAACAAAAACGTTAAAAAGGCAGACTGAGCTGTTCGTCCTTCATTCTCGCCAGTGTTTTTTTTGTGTGTGTTATTTGGTTCAGTTCACGTTTGTTTTAATATATATATATATATATATATATATATATATATATATATATATATATATATATATAGATATATGTGGGTGTGTGTGTGTGCTTTTTTTTTCACTGGAAATAGCTTCTGTAGCTTACTTTGAACTAGCTTGAACTGTTTTTAACTGATTGCTGCATTATTTTAAAATCTGCACATAAAAGTTACATTTAGTCAAATTTGATCGAAAGTTTGCTTGTTTGTTTGTTTAATTTAACTGTGGAGGCTGCCCACTAAAGTGTGCTAGCCTGTGTAACTAATTTATCACTGTCTCTGCATTTTCTGTGCGTTTCTACCAAAAAAATAATCCTTGTTTTCCCGCCTTCCTCGACTAGTTTAGACCAGTTTACTGGCATTGCTGTATTCTGGGCTGTGGTGTAGTTCCTGTGTTATCCATTACCTTACTTGGATAGAAGGAAGTTTCTTTGCTCACCAGTGGGAGTGGGGAGCCTTGAGCAGCCTACCTGTCCTTGGGGGAAGTGGCCTCAGCACAAGAAGCTGTAGTAATTGGTTGTTTGGGACTATTCCTAGCTGTTTTGTAGTTCACTGCTTAAAATCCGCGTTTGCACGGCTTTGCGTGGTCGTGCGCATAGAGCAGCGCCGGTTAAGCAAGGTTAAACTTTTTCTGGCTCCGCCAAGTCTGTTCTTCAAATTTTCCCTTAAGGAAGCTCTACTCTTAGTATAACCAGACTACTCACTGTATTATAAGCCTAGCACTTGTTCTCAATACTTCTCTACTAAGTAAGCACTCTCGTACTAAGTAAAGCACTACATCTACTTACCACCCCTGTGAATACCCACCTCCCTTAAAGGTATACCACCCCCTTATACTGTTCTAGCATGTCAAGTGGTAGATTACTGGCGTCGTCTCCGGTTCAGCTGGTCAATCTGGGCATCTTGAGACAATGCTACAATTGTCTCATGTACACAGACAACCCTCTCCTCCTCCCAACAAACACAATTACATGCGAGAGATGCAACTATATAGCCAAACTGGAGACTGAACTCTCTCAACTCAGGGCTGGCATGACCAGACAGGAGGAGATGGCAACCACACACACAACAATCCCAGTCCCACATAGACCTACCACAACTGCAAACCAAACACATAAAAACACAAAGACATACTCGGAGGCTCTAATAAAAAACTTACCAAAACAACAGAGGCTCCCAAAGCAGACATCCAAAAATCCACCACCTCAAAACAAAACACATGCAACACATACTTCAATAAATCAGTGCGTCGACCAATCACAGCCCTTAAGGCCAAACACCTTGCCTGATACACTAGTTATAGGTGAATCCATAGTCAGACGCACTGATGTCCCACTGACCAGGCTGAACAAGGAGAAGGTGACTGTGAGCTGTCTATCGGGAGCTAGGATCTGCCACATAACACACGCTCTCAGGTCACTCCAAAGCAAGTACAAATATGACTCCGTCATTGTCCATACTGGTGTGAATGACCTGAGACGTACCTCCCTGGACTACATGAAAAGAGACATAGAGGAGCTCTCCGATTATGTAGCCCAGGCTGGTATGACCCTGACCCTGAGCAGCATCTTGCCCTCACCAAGAATGATACCACAATACAAAGACAAGATGATCAGCTTTAACAATTGGCTCGAGTACTGGTGTCATTCTAAGGGGATCCAATATCTGTCCACCTGGGATGATATGTTGGACAAGCCACACTGCTTCATGAGGATGGCTTACACCTGTCACCACTGGGCTTCCGGATATTGGCTAAGGCTCTTGCCACCCCATAATGCCTTTTTTAGGCAAGGCTCAAAAGACAAACCCACCTCCTTAGAAAACAAAAATGGAAAAAAACTAAGGGTAATGCTGCTCAACGCCAGAAGTCTAAATCTCAAGATGCAGGCACTTGATGCACTCCTCAGCATGGAGAACATCGAAGTTTGTGCAGCAACTGAAACCTGGTTCAAGGCTCCTGAGAGCACCCCAGCACTACCAGGCTGTACTTCGTGTCATGCTTTTCAGCCCCAAAACCCGGGCCGAACCACAAAGGGAGGGGGAGTGTCCATATTCATAAAGGACACCCACACCTCCAGGTTAGTAGCAACACATGAAGCAACAGAGACCATACAAGTGCAACTAACCATAGGCAAAACTGCTATACAACTGGTAGCATGTTACAGACCACCCTCCCAATCTCAAGAACCCCACTCAGCCTTCCTGAAGACATTGGAGGATATGAATGTATCAAAAAATACCATCATACTGGGAGACTTCAACTACCCAAACATAGATTGGATACATTATTCTAGCCCTAATACCCTAGCCCAAAGGTTCCTGGAATTCATAAATTCAAATGCACTGGAACAACTAGTCACCTCTCCCACTAGGGGAGAAAATATACTAGACCTGATCATCACAAACATGGGGACAAAATGCTCCATACAGGAAGTATACCCCTCACTAGTGAGATCTGACCACAAACTAATCACCCTGGATATACATATCCCACCTCCACCCCCAGCACAAAAGACCACAGTGAAAAACTTCTCAAAAGCAGACTTCACTCTTCTTAAGAAGGAGATGGTATCCTTTAAGCTCACTGTGTCAGTGGATACCACATCCCGCAATGCTGAATCCTTCACAAATGCTTTTTATGGACATATCCAGGAATGCATGGATCATGCAATCCCAAACAAATCCAAGTCCCTCTCCACCAAATGTAAGCGTCCTGTCTGGTGGACCTCAGCCATAAACAAATTGTATAACAAAAGAAGGAAGCTACTGCACGTCAGAGCGAAATCCCATGAAGGGAAGACGTCTCTGATCAACATTAGCAGAAAACTACGTTCTCTCATAAAAACATCCAAGGCAAACTTTGAGAGAAAAATAGCTAAGGACACTAAAGATAACCACAAACCCTTCTTCAGCTATATTTAGAAACCTGGGAAACCCTCAGATATGCTCTGAGTTGGTTCACAACAACAAAAAATACACTGAACCCACAGATATTGCTAACATTCTAGCTGACAGGTTCAGTGCAAACTTCTCACCTCCTTCACCCCCAAAAGAAGAAATACTTATCCCAGCTGAATGTAATCTCCCTGTCATCTCAGATGTCCAAGTGAGAACCGCCCTAAACAAAGCAAAAAACACAGCATCAATGGGACCTGACGGTATCCCGGGTGCGTGTTACGAACTCAAGAGGAGCTAAACCCACACATAAAAATGCTATTTAATCGTAGCCTTACTTCGGGTTATGTACCTGTACACTGGCGTAGAGCAACAGTGGTCCCACTCCACAAGGGGGGTGCCTCTACAGACCCTGGAAACTACTGCCCCATAAGCTTAACTAGCCTGGTCTGCAAAGCTATGGAAAGAATCATTATGGAACTCATAAACAGAGACATAGGGGACCTACAGACACTTGACCCCACCCAGTTCGGCTTTGTGAAGGGCAGATCCTGCCTTTTAAACCTGGTTGACTTTT
>NC_056734.1:985604786-985659786 GCF_019279795.1 Protopterus annectens | reverse complement strand
GATTTGGTAGGTACTTTCCCTAAAATTGAGTATAAAAAAGACACTAGTATAAAAAATATGATGGAAACTTAACAAAAAGACGAATGTAAGGACAGGGGGTATGGTAAAATGTGGGTTTTGCATGCAATGCAGACATATCCTGGAAGGGAAGGAGGTATACATACCTAGTTATGGTGGATGTATATAATGCGGGGTACCTGTCAAATCTTTGAACGCTCAAAATTTCGAAAGTTACATGGTCGAGACCAAACGTTCGAAATTTTGAGTGCTCGAAAATAGACTTTCAACTACACTGTATGGTGCAGACAGGGAGAATTTCCCTTTTCTGCACTGAAGTGCAGTCTTGGAGTTGGCATTTTTAAGTAGGGGTGGGTGGGGGGTGCAGCCCCCCCTGCCTACACTGTTGAAGTGTTTATTTCTGTGCTTTCTTTTTTTTTTCCATGTTTGAACATCCAAATGTCGAATATTTGGTCTTGACCATGTAATGTTCGACGTTTTGGATGTTCGTACATTTAACATAGACCCTAATGCGAGACAAGTTCACTTGCCGTAGTAAGGGAGTTGTATATCAAGCTAAGTGCTCCCTATGTCCATGTTTTTACATGGGAAAAACCATCAATGCATTGAGAACCAGGATCTACCAACATTATTGTGGCATTGGTAGGAATGAAACAAAAAATGTCCTAGTTGCACATATTGGCTTGCACCCAGGACATAGTTTCAGGTTCCCTGTTATTGAGCAAGTCACTTTGGGTGAGACCCTTGAATGAATATCTAGAGCTTAAGGAGCTCAGATGGCAAATGAGAACCAATGCCTCTGAGGCACCAGGACTTAGTGCAATTTCTGTCAGTTCTATTTTAAAACTAAAAGCAGAATTTTGTATTTAAGTTTTTTATACAGGATGGATTAATTTAGTATTTTTAAGTAGTCATTTGTATTTAAGTATGAGTTCACTTTTGTATAGAGGAAGTGATGTCATTTTATGTGATTATGACAATGTCTAAAAAGTGAGGTTTATGTTACAATGGTATTCTGATGAAGTTTCAACTGAGAGTCGAAAGCGCTCAATCAGTAAATCGGTTGTGGATCTTACTGGCTTCTATCTGGCTTTTTTTATATCAGTTTGTGGTTGGCGTGTGCTTTTCATAAAATCTGCCAACTTGTTACACTCCCAGAAAGCATGTTACCAGTTATCTCTGTTTCCTGTCATGCCTCCAGTATTTGCTGTTTAAAATTCACACTGTCTTCTTGAGTTTGGCAATTGTCCCATCTCTCAGCATTAGTGCAACAGTGATGCTATGAAGAACTTAGTACAGCTGTGTAGCTAACATAATAGATGTTCACATAGATCACTGTTGCACAGCAAATACCCTCCATCCCTCTGAATAATCTCTTATGTGGCCTGGATTGGTGTATCGTTCTCCTTTTCCCTATAACAAGAATTGGCGTAATAGAATTCAACCTGTCATCCCAGGAGCAAGAACGCTCTGAAGTGTAGTACATCTGTATCTCCCTCTTGTATTGACAATATCCCCTTGTGCTAATGGTGTCTGTATGGCACATGAGGAAGGTGTCTGGAATGTTTTATACTGATTGGATGTACAGTAATCTTGGCAAGATGCTTCCCCATCTGTATGGATTACTGCAATAGTGATGTATTTCTTCCCTATTCAGTAAGGATTGATTTCCTTCCCCATATGCACATTTAAAACACATCTGATAGATAATTTGCCCTTGTATTAGTTCTATAACTGTGGGATTACAAAATATGGATTTTTTACACCACTATCCCAGTTTGTCACTCAGTTTCTATACCAAAGGATATCATGTAAATGCCTTTTCAGTAGCTGTATATCAAAGTAAACATTTCTTGATCAAAATCAACAAAATATGTATAATAATATATATAATATCCCATATGATACTTTTGCAAATCTCCTTCGCCCCTACTGATATAGTCCTACTATACAAACTTATTTTTAAATATATACTAACAATCTTTCTCAAATTTTTAATTTTCTTTTAATTATTTTTTCTGTAAAGTGTATTATAACACTGTATAACTCATTTGTTATGGATTTCTCTAAATTGTATAAGGTCCTACATCTGTATAATATATAGAATGTGTGTATTTTACAAATGTTTTACTCATTTGTTATGCATTTTTTCATATTTGTATAATTTCTTATGGAGCTTTTTTCCCTGGGACCCTTTAAAAATGAACTCTTCTTGGCCCATTGGACTATCCCGGTAAACAAACTGTAAAATAAAAATAAAATAAGCAGTCTTGCGTGTCCACATAAAATCTAATTTCAGCTGTAAAACAGAACTTTGTGCTTCAGCTCAAATGACGTTTTATATTCCAGTATTCATTCATCACTTCAGGGTATAAGATGGATGATTCAGTTTCTCCTTTCCCCTTCATTACATTTTCCCATTTACCTCTGACATCTTTTATAATACTGACCATACATATATGGTTGCATACTTGTCACACATTTCATCTTTTATTTCTTTTTCACCATCATTGCAGCAATCCTGTTTATCCCGCACAACATTTTTGCTTGTACCTTACTATAAAAAAAAATCCTCTTACAGCAAATGGACAAGTATGCTTTGGGACATTATCTTAAGGCAATGAATAAATGAATGTATACACACATCCTAATCCTCCCTTTGCTATTCCTGACGTTATAGTCTGATCTCAGTCTTCTTTTGTTCCCATTCATAAAACTTCCTGCAGTTAATAGAATGGCACCCATTGTCATGACCAGTTCCTGCCAGCTTATATTCAAGTCTTGCATGTTCATATTCTGTCAACCCTCATCGTGCCTTTTGCTTCATCAGAAATATGGACAGGAGTCAAAAAGATCCAACATTTGTCTTAATAATCATTTGAAATTCATCACCATGTTAAACCTGTCCTGTCAGTGAAGCAGTGTAAGCACGTCTGATAAGTGCTTTCAAGATACACATCTATTTTACTCAGGATACCAAAATTCCTCATATGTCATGATGGCCTAGCAGGACTATGAGGAACCATTCAAAGAGAGAAGTATCCCAGGATTTCATATTCTTGGCATCCTTTGGATTTATCATCTAAACTCTTGATAAATTAATTTTCAAGATTACATGAAAAAAGTACTAATTCTTACTAAGTAGTCCTCTTTTCTACTATTTAATTTACTTCACTCTTCCTTAATTTTTCTATACACCATCTGTCCATGTGCCTTCTTCCTGTTTCCTAATATTTAGTTTGTCATTATCCAGCTTTTATCCTTGACAGTTAAGCTCTCATTTCAGAGATAACTGCAGTATTTATACCATTAAACATTTGTTCATTTCAGAGAAAATAGTGCTGTTAATATACACTTGTACTTTTGAACAAAATATTTACTATGGTAGACCACTGGTCAGTCTGGATAGTTTACAGGTCTTGGTGTTTAGTGAGAACCAGTAAGAAGAAAAATGAATACTGTTTAATTTAAAATAGTAGATAGCAAGTTAGGACAGAATGAATACACAAAATCAAGATGCATTATAACAATATGTATTGTTTATATATTATAAGCATAAAGAAAATGTCAGCTATAACTGCTGAAATGTTCATAGTATCCTAAATATGTGTAAAGAAGGTTAAAATATTTAGGAAGCGTAAAAGATGAGGGTGGGTTTCATAACAGAATTATAGAGTGGGATAATATAAAAAATGAAGGATAAGTGGTTTAACTGATAGCACATTACAATGTGCTGATGGTGTTTCATCAAGTGATTGCGCTGTTAGGAAAACAGTTACATTTAGCTTAACTCTGGATGTTTTTTAAGCTTTGCACTGACTTTAGTGTAGAAATGTAATCCTTTTAGTGAGAGTGAAAAAGATTCCCAAAGCCAGGGGGTTTCATAGGTACTTAACTAGGCTATTGATCTGTGAGAATCTTAGCGAGCCTAGCCCTGCATTCCTATGGTAATTATTAGCTCCTGCATTTTGCAATATGAATCCCCAGAGAAGGGAACTGTACAAGTATATATTGGGAACTTGTATGTTTTCTGTATTCTGGTGCTAAACCTGCTGTGAATTTGCAGTTTCTCATCCATTTGTCCAAGTTGCTTTTAGTAGAGTATTCTGCTTTATGTGGGGAGGAAACTAGTTCCACAGAAGTGGTATTTTCTGTGATATATACCTATCCCAACAGCATGCTATGTTCATCTTTCAAAAGTGATTGAGATCCCTGGAGTAGGTGTTTCTAATACCACTGGGCTTCATGATGTGTAGTACGTCTGAGACAACATGGTCTGCTGAGGCTGTGTACATGAGGCAGAGGTGGTCTCTCAATAGCCTGTATGGTACCAAGAAGACAAGACTTTGAGGTTGTCTATACAGGTTTTATGATTCAGGCCTTTGATTATATATGTGAGGATTCATTGTGGTCACCTCATCTGTGACAAGTATTTAGGCAGGTGCATACTGAAAGGGGCATTATATTGAATGATTGGCCTAATGTGTGCTGAGTACAGAACAACAATTACTTCCCTGGATCTGGATAACATATCCCTTAATATAAGCTGTACAATAAAAAATAATTTCCTTACAGTATTGAGTACATGGTGATCAAAGGGCAGTTTTCGTTGTCATCATAGGTTCCCAGATGTCCAACTGTTTGATCAGTTTTCAGAGGAGTGTTTTTGTGACAACATTTTTGGTGTTTACTGAAAGTCCATGGTTTTGGCAGCAACTATTTGTTTGGGAGAGTCTCTCTTGTAGGATCTTGGTCTCCTCTGGGGAGGTTGTTATGACACCAGTTTTGCAGTCATCTGCAAACTTTGTTAGCTGTAATCCCTTAATATTAACTTTGACCTCTGAGAAGTAAGTGACAAAGTGAAGTGTTCCAAGGACATTGGTACTCCGCTATTAATAGGATGCCCACCCTTACTTCCTGCATTCTTTTTATCACTTGCTATCCAGTCTGTTACACAGGGATTAAGATTTAGCTCGAGGAGTTTATCTATGATGCTTGAGTGTGGAATGGTATTTTAATACCTTTGCAAGGTCCAGATATGTGTGTGTTAATCTTGTTCTTGTCTGTTGCCTCAGCAACTTTTTTAAAGAAGGCAACCAGGTAAAGAAGGCAGGACCTACCCTGAAATAATCTGAAGTAGATTGGGTTTGAGAGTCTGTAGGTCACCTGCATCCCTTATCTCATTCCCTCTGGTACAACTCTTTTGAGTATGTGCTTTTAACTCCCAATGGGGAGGCTTTAAAAAAATTAAGATCTTACCTTACAGTTCAAACCATATCTCTGGAACCATAAGTGTTACAAGAAAACTGTAAATGGCAGGTGAAACAGTGTAAAGCAGCATGAACACCTGCAAACATGCAGACCTGTTTACCTTCAGGCAAACTGTTTCTGCAGGATTGCGCGGACAGCCACAGGCACTGGCGGGGCTTGATATACGGCAATGTATAAAGTTATAACACATTATAGAAAATTGTAGTCAGTGCAGAGTAGGGTGCAAACCTGTTGTAGGCATACTGAATAAAAGTTTTGTTAATGATCAACAAGAGTACATAGAATGGATTATAAATATTCTGGAGAAGTGTGTTATTGAAAAGGACCACACCCATGAATTTTAGGAATGAACTGGGGAAGAGGCAAGTGAAACAACATAATGTACAGCAGTTGATGGGGAAAGAGAACAAGTGAAACAACATAATGTACATATACCACAAAGATGACAGTTGTAGCATGAACAGTAATCACATATCTACATTATATAGTATTTACTGCTGTTTAAACCTCCTGTGTGGGTATTGTCATATCATCACACGGTTATTCTATGTCATGTGACTGTCACACAAGGTGACATTTCAGTGGAGAAGATTTTTTTGAGATACAAGCATCCTGACATGATCACTTCAGAGGACATTTATCAAGGACAGTATGTACAATAGGCAGTAGGTGCACATTGTGAAGATTTGCAAAATTAGTTGCTTGAATATGAATGTAATGTCAACATAGTTCTTAACCAAGTGGGACACACAGCAACAGGCTCATGGACAACAGTAGATAGAAGCATGCACGATCATGGACATTATCAGACTACCACCATTAATCTGTGTCATTAACATAAAATATGTGATTGTGAGTTGTACATGGTTCTGCAAGAACACACTTGTACAGTTGTCAGATTTGTAAGTAATTTATAAGGGGAGTCAAGCACACCTTCAAAAATTAACATCTTACAGAGCTGTTAAGAGGGACACTGTTACACCTGCAGTTTAAATTATGAGCAGTCCTGGCTAGTTGACAGTTTTGCATGGCAAATATATGCCATAATCCATACTTTTACAAATGTATCCCAAGCCATCAGTGTTGTCAGTCATCTATATGTTTACTGTGTGCATTACAGTAACATGCATCATACTTCCATCTTGTATGACACCTTGAAGGGAGCTCTGTACTGTCAACACGTAATGGTTATGCATCAAAAAGAATACACCAACCGATAAGATGTGTGGGAGCTCACTGTGGCAGAAGTGATGCACTTGAGTAAATCATCCCTGGGAAGATTTGTTGGGAGAAACATGCAAAAGGGTGCATTGTACTCAATTATTGGTGTGATGAAGGCTGAGAACAATGGGACTCTAATGCCCTTTGATGTGGATGTCCTGCACATACTCTGGAGTTGTGCTACATGCAAGAGATTAGTCATCACTGTGGATAAATGCTGGTGAATGTTTTGCATACCGTATACCAGAGTACACAGGTCACATGCCACTTAGTCTGCTCATAGGGTTGTGCTGTCTATATTATAATTAGCTTGTGTATTTGGTTTCATAAAGGACCTAATCCCCCCATGATTTTTGTTCATCTACTGTGTCTCCATGGTTCTGGCAACAATCCTTTGTATGTGTTAATGCTGTATGCATTATACTAATACAAATGCAGGATTCAGTGATTGGCCACAATTTGCAGTCCTCCACAAAGCTGATTAGACAAAGGATGTGTATGTTAATCTTGACTTCTGAAACTTAAATACTGAACAGGAAAGGGCTTAGTACAGTATCCTGAGGTACGGACGTGGTCACTGGACTCTAGATAGAGGTGATTTCACACACTTTGACATTACCTGTCATGTGTATGATCCATTTGTCTACCCAGTTGATGATGTAGGACGTTATGCTAACTTGAGATGGTTTCTCTGTAACACCTGAGTGTGCATTTGTGTCAAATGCCTTGGTCAGGTTACACAGTATAATCATGTTTTCCTCATGCACGCCCTTGGTGACCTTCCTGAAGACATCAAACAGTTGTAACAGACATGATGCAGCCTTAACAAATCAAACATGGGTTTGGTGCACAGTCGGGAGGTTAGCTGTGTCCTGTTTGATAATATCCATGATGACTTGTTGGTCTGCCTCATAGATGAGGAGAGTAAGGGGTATGGGTCTATAACTCCATGCATCAGGTGATGGTCTATACCCCCTCCAGTCAGATAGATGACTGTTACTATACACCCTTCTACGAGAACATAGGCTGTGTTGAAGTAGGGATCCAACTGTGTCTGGTAGGTCAGGTTTTAAGTCACACTATTGGCAACCTGTGATGTTGTCAGGGCCCTGTGATTCTGTGTTTGCTCTATAGAGCACACAGATGAGCTACCGTCCTAGAAGAAAAAGTAAGTAATGTCTGCATGTATACCTCGCCTGATGGCTGGTGGTAACCAGCGGGGTGAAATGTGAAACAAACTATCAACTAGCAGATTGTCTCTCTTTTCCAGTTGAGTATGGCTGGTGGCATCCACAAACAACTCTGTCAATAGTTGTATATTCATCTTAATATTGCACATTTATTGAAATAAATGATTTGTGAAAACATCTACATATTCAACATTGGTCATGCATCACATTCCACACATTGGTGCTGTTCACACAGTCATACAACTGTACCAGTGTCACATAATTATATCAATTACACAATGTATGCCTGTATGTGTTTCATGGGAAAGCAGTGTTTGTGTGGCCTGATGCCTTATAAGGGCACATTACAGATCAGTTATTTGTAGCTCATGCAGAACATTTCTGACACAAATGATAATACACCATGGTGCTGCTGACCACCTCAGCAATCCTTGGGAATAGCAACACAACTATATATACAATGAATTCAGCAAGGTTACAGTTGAATCAAAACATATTTTTTGTGTATCAGAATGTGATATTTTTGTTTATATCACAGCATTATAACATGTGGATGAAACAAAATGTATATGCCCATGTTATCAGAGTGAATTTATACTGATATCTGTTACAGAGCATTTAATGATGCTAGGTAGACATATGCACACCTCTGCTATACTGAAAGTGTCATTGTGATGGTGGAATGAGAATGGTCTAGAATGTTGATCTGCTGCACTACAATACATGTCGTAATAAGCCATCAGTATACATAAAAGTGTATCATACCACATCAGCAGTGTTTGGTTGGCATATTACTACAGCTGTTGTAGAAAGAGCATGTAACTAAATGGGAGCAGCAGCCAACATTACAGTAGCTTTCATCACAGATTGTAATACACCGTCTTGTAGCCATACTGCACAGCCACACCTCAACATAGCACATGTCAGTGACAGCAATATTAACATTTTAGATGTTGATAGGGTTGTAGGACATTATTAAGCTAATGGCCAACATCACATAAAATCCTAGCCATTATTATACCATTTAAAACAAATTCCCTATATCTGTATGATGGAAGATATGATGGAACATAGTAAGACTAGAGTGTGTGTTGGCTTGCATTACATACTGCCACTATCCATATGGGACATGTGCACCACAGCATGAGAGAAGTGGTCTGGAGATGGCTTGCTGAGGCTCATGGAAGGACTCTGCTTCATGATGTGTGCATGCATATTTGACAAGATGACATCCTCCACTCCTCTGCAGGAAGGATGTCATGTGGCCAGAGGGGGAAAATAAAAAGAGTATGGTGGATGCATGGGGCTAAGTTAAAGGTTCTCCTAAGTGGTAGTGAAATGAAGAGCGAATCCAAAGATGATACAGTGATTATACAGGATAGCATCATCAGTGTATGTCCCAAGAAGATGTTCGAAGGAGAATCTGACATAGCTATGGACTCGCATGCTGTTCTGAAATTGTCACCATACTAATTGTTGAATGCACACCCAAACCATTTGACCACGGTGAGAGTAGAACCCCTACATAAGTATCTACAGAGCACAGTACTTAACGCAAGTGCCACAGCACAAGTCTGGCTTTTATAGTGTCAGGCAGTGCTTTATAGCTGATGACGTTAGCAGTGTCTAGTGAGAAAAAGATGGTAGTAGGAGCGTCTCACGTGCTAGTCTAAAATGGTCTCTTGAATATCAATCAAATGAACACACGCACCCACACACCAGTTGACTGCAGTGAGAGTAGAACCCCTACCTAACTATTTAAAGAGCACAGTACTTAATACAAGCACCACAGCAGAAGTCTGGCTTTTAAAGTGTCAGGCAGCACTTCATAGCTGATGACATCAGCAGTGTCTGGAGAGAAGAAGATGGTGTCTTGACAGTCAACCAAGTGAACACAAACACACGCACACACACACCAACTGACCACAGTGAGAGAAGAACCCCCAACCTACGTATTTACATAGCATAGTTCTTAACACAACTGCCACAGCACAAGTCTGACTTACAGTGCTGGACAGTTTATAGTGGAAGACATCCTCATTGGCTGTTTGCGAAAAGATGTTGGGAGGCCTGCATGACATTGCTGGGTAGCCGTGTATGACTCTCAAAAATTATTTGTTCACCATGAGTCTGAATTGGTGGTAGCAGTATACACACTTAATCTTCCGACTATACACAAGCACACGCACACCAGTTGACTGCAGTGAGATTACAACCCCTAGGTACACTATCTAGAAAACTCAGTACTTAAGGTAAGCGCCATGACCCAAGTCTAATTTTTACAATGCTGCTGAAATATTTATAGTGAGCAAACATCATCTTTAGATGTTTGAGTGATGATTTTGGGATGCCTGTACGGAATGGATGGTTAGCCATGTATGTCTGTCAAAATATTTGTACTCCATGGCACTGTATTGCTCACATTAGGATAAACACTTGGGCTTCTCTGACTAGACACGACCACACACACCAGTTGACTGCAGAGAGATTAGAAAACCTATCTAACTAGGTACACCACCTAGAGAACTCAGCACTTAACACAGGCACCACAACACAAGTCTGACATTTACACTGCTGGACAATGTGTAGTGGATGACATCCTCATTGTATGTTTGCAGAAAGATGATGTGAGGCCTTCATGAAATTGCTGGGTGACCATGTATGACTGTAGAGATACTAGTTTTACATGGGACTGGATTTTTGATGATAGGGTATAGACTGATGTTTCTCTGACTATGCACACACTTATACATAGAGACGCACACACAAGTAAGTATTTTTCCCATCTGCAAAACAGTATTTAAAGATTGCAACACCCTTTAAGTATGTTCTTGCCTTGTCATAGTGGTCTTTATAGATGATTCCATTAGTATATGATGTGGTTAAAATATCCTGTTATGAGAGTGGTGTGCTTAGTGTGGATGTACTAGTTCCTCTTGTGTGTCCAGTGTGCAAGTGTACTTTGAGACAGCTTGTCAAACTAGATGCAAAAAGTTGTCAAGAATGCATGTAGCAGCAATGAGGCATATGCAGCTGTTTCCCAGTATGTTGTGTACATTACATACTTAAATTGTCACATATATATGCACACATTTTTTGTGATCATATTTGTGACGAATTGCTGTCCACATTAATGCATGTGCAAGACAATTTGAATGTCTATTATCATTATAAAGGTGTATGTGGTATCTAACAATGCAGTTTTGCTATTTATTTCTGTAGTGTAGGTGACATTTGGGAACAAGTACTGATAAACCAAGTTTCAAGTGCATGGGTGCAGGTAACACCTGACTTGAGTATAAATATGTGTTCAGTCATTAAAAAGTGCCTTCCCTTGGGTTGTGTTTTTGCATAGATTGTAATGGGATAAGACTAACTGGGCAGTAGACATAGGTAATACATGGTAATGAGCATTTTCCATAGTACTTGCGAGCAGCTGGTTTGCGAGACTGATGGCGAAGTGCACATGCACGATACACATTTAAGGACTCCTACTCGAGTATGACAAGCACTTATCTATACTGGCTATGGTAGACGCAGATAACAGATATTATTGTGTTCGTAACTAGTTCATATCGGAAATGTGTCATAAATTGTGTAAGCTTAAAAAAGATTACTGCTCTCCCCATTTGCGCATAGGTAAGCGACGAGCAAATGTGGGTCTCTGCTTCACTGAGAAAATTATAAGAGTTCTATTGGTTCACTTTCCTCTGTGCAAGCATGCTAAGTGGAGAGGCACAATAGTCTTCACTTTGGACAGTACTGAGTGGAAGAAAAATACCCAGTGCCTAGCTGACTGCATGGCAGCAGGTGTAAGATCAGTGGGCACTTATTTTGAACACAGATGATACAGGGTTTGAATCCAGCTCTAATTTTTTTTACATATGTATTCATGATGTAATTAAATAATTACATGTGTTAATTATTGGAAATGTGAGAGGGAATGACTACAGTGAAGTACTGTATAAAAACAAACAGTTCTCAAGTGGTTTATTTCAACAGTACATATATGGAGTTACGTATTTATACAGCCATCAGTCTAAATAAATATTGTATATGAAATTTTTAATGAGTGCCTTTATTCTATTTTAACTGTTTCCTTAGTGCAGCGGGTTTAAGCAGCATTGCATAAAGGTAACCACAACACACCATAGGATCTGAAGAGCCATTCACTGTCACTCAGCATTGGTGCTCTATGCCAAACTCTGTGCAAAAGCAGAGGACAAAAGGTGATGGGTTTGAGTGGGAATTTCTTATGTATATAGGTTCATAGGTTATAGGTTTATAGGTTAGTACTAGGCTAACTTCCCTTGTGAGCCATTGTAAGCTTAGCCAATTATCCATTGTGAGACTTAAACCCTGCACCTTGTGTTTGTAAGGCAAACACCTTAACCATTAGGTCACCCTCCCAACCCTGTGTAATTCTATTTTTTAATCAGATTAAAGGTTTAAAAATAGGGTAGATAGGAAAGTGGTTAAATGAGGAGGCAAGCAGGGGGAAGAACAAAGGGAAAATTATATAAGAACATGTAGGAGGGAATTAGGAGAAAAAAAAACATAGCTATCCACCTCTTCAGCAGTGCAAAATGAACAGTGAATATTTGATGAATCTGGACTGTCACCACAACAAAGATGGGTGACAACTCAGTAATGTTGTGTATCCAGTTGGACCAAATCAGGTGTGTCAGGAGGACATGCAAAGTGGCGAGCTGTGTATGGGACAATTTTTTTTTTTTGGGGGGGGGGGGGGCAGTTGCCCATTTTTGTGCTTTTACTTCTGTAAAAGAGTATGTCGAGATAAGGTAAGTAGTGTAGGTGAGGAAGGGGCTGCAGACAAACAGGAGAAACAAGACAAGAGACCAGGATGGTGAGGGATACAAGAGCTTGGGGGACACCATGATTGGGGATAGGGAGGAGACATCAGATGACCATGTCTGTCAAAGTCCTCACCCTCAGAGCTGTTATCACTGTCCACTTCCTCAGCTTGCTGTTGGAGTGTTTGAAACATTTTCTTTTGCTCAGTATTCCCACAAGCATTTTCTCCATCCAGCTGAGTAGTGCCCTAATGGTGCTTTCCATGACATCATGCACCATGCCTGGCATCTCCAGGCAGGTGAAAAAAACACCTCTACCGATACTCCCGGAGGGTACCATTGCATCAGCTACTGGGGCAATGCTACCTGACTGAAGGGTCCAGGGTGCTGGGGCTGCAGAGGTAGTACTGTCAGGTTGGGTCCCAGATGTGCTGGGCATTGGTGCAGCAGCCGTTGGAGGGGGTCAGGCTGAGATGCACTGGTTGGCCTTACCTCCTTGTGCTTTGTTAAAAATCGATGACATCAAAACATCGTTACCACACACACAAAAATAAAGAGAGAGAGAGAGAGATAAGGGGGTGGGGTAAGGGACAAAAAAAGGAGATAATTAGTACCATCATATGTGACATGCAATAAATTAATACGATATAAATACAAATACTTTTATATTTATCAACTACAAACTCTGACTGATGATTGTTCCAAGTAATCCTTACAATAAGCATATATTGCACACATGCTTGATCAGATAATACAGATTAAGTCAATAGTATGGCATGTATTCAAGTTTTGTTGAAATTATGTAATGTTTTTAAATTATTTTACTTTGTTTATTACCTGTGGATTTGAAACGATAATATCTGAATACACTACTACAGTTGACTCCTATAGTTGACTTGAGCTACATACTGAAGCATGCATGCTTGACTTTACAGTTAAGATATAGATGCTTACTTTGCTAAAACTGTATACAAGAGCATTGCTAGGTAAAGTAATATACTTTTGTATTGTATACATGCCCTTTTTTTCTCTTAGTCTTTAGAAATGCTCAGCATGGGAATCTGTATTCACTGCTATTTCCTGGATAGCTGTAAAAGAAGGGGAGAAAACGATAAGAGCATTATGCATACCAGTATTGGCTGTATCCAGCTTTCTATCTAATATAAAGTATCTTTATCTGCATAATTATACAACTGTGGGATGTCAGTAGCCCTATACTCATCCACCGCCTGGTTGAATTGTACCTGCTTGTGCTTTTTTAGGTTATTATAGTGGTGCATGCATTGCTGTCCAGGGCATGGAATGCTATTTGCAGTGGAGTCAGCCTTAGCCAGAGTATTCTAAGTATGTGACTGTATTGAGATCGATATAGTCCCCCTCCAGAAGCCTACAGCTTTGGTGCTTTACAAGGAGTCTGGTGAATATTCTGGACACCTGTACACCACATCTTTGAGCCCTAAATTGGCTACCTTCCATTTTACCTAATGCCATGTCCGTGCAGGTCAAACAGCAACTAATTTGTGTTACCGTTTTTTACAGCTAGTGCGCAAACCCACACACCATGCCAGTCCCTTTTTCATAAGTGCAAGAGAAGAAGGCAGTTTATAAATTAGAAAGTGTAATGTGATAGGTGGCATTAGTTTTTTTTTTTTTGATGATGCTATATCTGTTAATTGATTTAACTTTGAAGATGTCTATTAGGGGTATAAATGTTATGACTGGACACATTGTTTTGTGTCTTTACACACTGATGATAATAATTTGTACAATGCGGACCTCAAACCTATGTAAAATAGACAAAACATATTCTTACACATAGGTGTTTTTTTATCCTTGCCACAGAAGAAGTGCTTGTCAGACATGCTTATTAATTATATATACACACATGACAGAGGGAGAGGTTAACTATGTATGTATGTATGTGTGTGACCTGACAAGGTCATGGTTTTTACATGCGTGTGTGTATGACTGTCATTGAAGTATGAAGTACGTCAAGGCTAGAAAAGACCATTATAATTACAGAAACATAATTGTCAGTATACCCTCGGTCACACATACAATTCATATGAGCTCCAGTGCTATATGTACTTGTTTATAATTTTGTTCACATTGATCTTTAGTTTTTTAAAACTGAATGGGAGCATTAACTTATACTAGTTTGCCACAGGGAAAGTTGGGCTACAAGTGTATTTTTTACAGTCATTACTGTGCAGAGTGCTCATTACAATTAAGACCTTGTTTGTCATACCTGTTCATTAGTTATACATATATGTTAAGAGTTGAGTGATTAGCCTTGTATATGTGTGACATGAAAGTTAAGAAAATGCATGTTTAATTGTAGAACAATAATTCTACTGATACACACAGGTAAATATTTATTTTACATGTGTGTGTGTGTGTATATATATGTACATATATATGTACATATATATATATATATATATATATATATATATATATATATATATATATATAGGGTTCCTATCACGTAGTCGAACTTTTACAAGTTCGAACCACATATGGTCGAGACCATACGTTCGAATTTATAAAAGTTCGAGTGTTTGAATGGAAATCTCCTTAAGCGGAGGTTTCCATTCACTTCAATGTGGTGCGATCTTGGAGTTGGTATATTTAAGTGGCGGGGGTGTGTGGGGGGAACACAGATCGATATTATAAAGTGAAACCATATATATATATATATATATATATATATATATATATATATATATATGTGTGTGTGTGTGTGTATCCTGTGTATGCTGTGTACCTGCTAAATATAGTTATTTCTGTGTGTAATGATTTTTCTAATGTTAATTTTTATATAAAGTTAACTGTGACAGCAGTGATAAAACTTTAGACTTTGTATTCTAGCCCGTAACTTACACCTGCTGCCATAGGAACAACTAGGCAGCAGCTGTATATTTTCATATTCATTATCATGTACTTGCAGTGACACATTTGGCTGTCATTAGTGAAAGAAAGTACAGTTGTGTACCATTTATGTAGATGTTCGAGTGTATTCACTGTTGCTGTCATTACATTTGGGTTATCTCCTTTGTTCTGTGGATTAGAAAAGAAGGTTGGCAAATGAATGGACTGATTAAGGGCCACACTGGATACCACCTTGGGCATAAAGGAAGGCTTGGTCCTGAGGGGACACCCTATCTGCATGGAAGATGATGAAGGGCTCCACTGCCATGATGGCCTGTAATTCAGACACTCTTCTTGCTGAAGTGATGGCTAGAAGGAAGGCTGTATTCCAAGAAAAGAATTTCAACTCTGCAGTTGCAGCTGGCTCAAAGGGAGGTAGAGTGAGGTTTTCCAATACAAAGTTAAGGTCCTAGGCTGGAGTAGGGGCTCTCCTGCGTGGTCTTAAATTTTTGGCCCCTCTTAGAATTGCTTCAGCAGTGGGTGAGAGAAGAGGGGTGGCTCCATCTTATAATGTGCTGAAATGGTGGAGGCATGAATTTTAATAGAAGAGAAGGAAAGGCCCTTGTGAAGCATCTCTGTTAAGTATTGAAGAATATGCGGTAAACTGGCCACTGTTGTGCCCATCCCCTGAGTTTGGCTCCAGGAACAGAATCTTTCCATTTTTTAGCATAGGATTTTCTATTACTAGGCCTCCTTGCCTCCAGAATGACATCCAGCACTTGCTTACTTGAGGGATGGTAATGGAGAGCTGAGGTAATTAGCCAGGCTGCAAGGTTCAGGGTTTGAAGTTGGGGGTGCAGAATCTGGCCCTCCTGCTGGGACAGCAGGAAGGGGTCTGAGGCAGGTGCCATGGTTCCAGCAGTGACACACTGCACAAGAAGGGGTACCAGTGTTGGCATGGCCAGTCTGGTGCAATGAGTATTGTCTTTGGTTTGTCCTGTTTGATCTTTAGTAGAACTTTGAAGAGGAGAGACAGAGGGGGAAAGGCATAAACTGAGAGGTTTTCCCAGGTGAAGGACAGGGCATCCACTTTCCAAGCTTGTCTGTTGCGAGTCCTTGTGCAGAATTTGTCCAATTGGTAGTTTTGAGAGGAGGCAAACAGTTCTAGCTCTGGGTTCCCCCTTTTGTTTCTCAACATGTTGAATATCTTTGGTTCCAGTTTCCACTCATGCGGGTCCATGAGATTTCTGTTTAGGTCGTCTGCCAGTGAGTTTAACTTGCTTGGCAGGAACTGAGCCTGTAGGTGCACTTGGTAGCTCAAGGCTAGTCTGCAGAGGGGGTATGAGTGGGTTCCCCCTGCTTATGTACCACATAACAGTGGTGTTTGTTTTTACCAATAATTGTCCTGGAACGATGTGGTCCTTGAAGGTTGTCAGAGCATTCTGTACAGCTAACATTTCTTTTTGATTGATATGCAGGTGCATTTGATTCTGGTTCCATTTGCCCTGAATACACTGCCCTGCCAAGTGAGCCCCCCGTGCATAGTCTGATGCGTCTGTTGTTAGGGTTTGGGTGGCAGGGGGTAGAGTGAATGGCAGTCCCTTGTTGTCCACCAAAGAATTCTATCTTTATACAAGGGATGATAGGAATCACTGATTCCAGGTCCTGAGAATGTTGACACCATAGGCTTTTTAGATACCATTGTAGTTAACTCATATGCAGTCTTGCATATGGAATTAGTAGGATTCAAGAGGCCATGAACCCCAGAGCTTGCAGTATTTTACTTGCAGTTAACTGGGTCTTTGTGGCCAGTAATTTGAAGTAGGCTGTCAGATAAACTTGTTTCTCTGGCGTGAGGTAGTCTATCTGGGAAGCTGTGTTCAAGCTTGCTCCCAGGAATACAATTTGTTGGCAGGGCACTAGATGAAATTTCTTTTCGTTTATGGTGTACCCCAGTGAGGTTAGCAGTTTCTTTACAAAAGCCAGATGATTTAATAGTATGTCCTGGCTTTCTGCCTGAATTAGACAATTGTCCAGGTATGGGTATATTTAAATATTTTTTTTGCCTGCAAAATGCAATGACTTGAGCTAGGCATTTTGTGAATACCCTGGGCACAGTAGATAAGCCAAAGGTCAGTGCAGAGAACTGATAGTGCATGTAGCCTGCTCCGAAGCATAGGTATTTTCTGCAAGAATCCCTTATTGGGATGTGCAGGTAAGCTTCCTTTAAATGCAATGTTGCCAACCAGGCATTTTTGCCCAGCATGGGAAGCAGCTGATGAAGAGTTAGCATTTTGAAGTTTGGAATTGCCAAAAAGGTGTTTAGGATAGATAGGTCCAGGATAGAATGCCGGAAGTTATCTTTTCTGGGTACCAGGATAAGTCTGGAGTCAAAACCTTGCCCCCATTCTTTTGCTGGGCCAGGTTGAATAGCCCTGATACATAGAAGAGAGAGAAACTGCTGTTGAGCCTCTGCCCACTGATTTGGGTTAGGTCTGGCCAACCTTTTTGGGTTGGTATGGTGTGGAAGTGGAATCTGTATCCTTGGGGAAACTATTTAAAACCCATTTGTCTTGGGTAATGAGTTCCCAGTTTTTTGCATGCAGGGCGATCTTTCCCCCTAAAGGTGCGGTCAGTTGAGGAGGGCTTGGAAGGTTTAAGGTTAAGTCATTGTGACAGTTTACCATAGGGGGGTGTCTTACTACTTCCAGCTTTGGAAGTGGGAGCCCCCAACCGCTTAGGCCTGTGAGTACCTTGACACTGAGGCCTAGGTGGTCTGCTGTTCCTGGATTTGGACTGAGAAGGCCTGGAAGAGACAGGAAAGGACCAGTTCTTAGAAGGCCAATGCCTGCTGAATCTGGGAGGCTGTACTTGCAGGAAATCTTTAACAGTTTGCATAGATTTAGCTTTTTCCTCCATCTTTTTAAGAACTTCTGCTTTGTTGCCAAACAGTCGGTCTTGGTTTAAGGGAGCTTCCAGTAATTTGGCTTTAACATGATCTGGCAGAGTTTGCTCCTTTAGCCAAGCATGCCTTCTAAGAACAGACCCAGTAACAGCAGCCCTACAAGATGCCTCTAAGGAGTCAAAACTACATTGCAAAGTATGTTTACCAGCTTGTTCAGCAGAATGCATTAAATCCTGTAATTCTTTATTTTTCAGCACAGTCAGGCATCAACATCAATTTCTGTTTAAGTAATCCAATAATATGCTGCTGGGTACTTTAACATATGAAACTGGCAGTTTAAGGCCCTAATGGCCAAAGTAGCAAAAGTGTATACCTTCTTACCCCATCTGTCCAGGGCCCTGGAATCTCTATCACAGGGGGTAGGATTTTTGGCAGTAGTAGCCTTAATGCCTTTGGGTTCCCGTGAAATGGTCTCTGGGTCGGCAGTAGGATTCTTAAAGAGGAACTTGTGAGAATCAGGTACTCTGTAATAAGTCAGGTTTCTTGGGAGCCAGAGGTAAGGTGTCTGGGGCCAGGCTAGATTCCAAGAAGGCATCATCTACAATGCCCAGTACATGGGGGATAGCTGAAGGCCTGTGTTGAGGCAGGAAGAAGAATTCCCCAAGCCTCTTTTTGGAGTCAGAGTAATCCTGTCGTTCCGAGCGGAAATGCTCCCAAAGAGTGTGCAAAGTTTCACCAAAGGAGAAATCTTCTGGAGGGGAAGCAGAGGGAATGGAGTCCTCTGCATCAGAATCCTCATAGGTAGACAAGGACAAATCCTGGTCATCAGAAGAAACAGAAATTTCAGAATCCTGGTCAGAAGGAAAATCAGTTCTAGGTCTCTGAGTGAGAAGGGTGGCTTCCCCTAATTAAAGTAATGAGGTCTTCAGCCATTTCTTATCATTTGTTTTTTAGGCATATGGACCTGACCATGCAGTTTGGATGTCTGTTTTCTAGGCGTGGATCGAGTCTTAGGCCTTGAAGAAGATGGCGTTGGTTTGATATGCAAGTCAGTAGGCCCGAACACACCCTCAAAGCTGGTGCCTGCACAGCAGCTCCGGACCCATCCAAGGTAGAGACATCCACAGGTTCCATAGTTGAAGCATCTCGCAGCATACTGGACTCCAAATGGGCTCAGTAGAGAACTGCGAATCTGAAGTAGCGGGTATCAGGGGCTGTGAAAGCTCCTCACTGAGTATCGGCAAACTGGTGACTAGCTTAATGGAAGCATTGTCGACAGCTTTGGACCTGTGCGGTCTGTCTTTATCTTTACGTTTTTTTGGAATGTCGGTAGTCGGATGACTTACCGAAGCCATTTCTGGATAATTGAACTGAGTACTGAAATAGTTAGATGCGAAAATGAACCAACGACGAATAGTACGATCATTGAATAAGGCACAAAACCGACAGCGAAGGACGTCATGGTCTGGGCCTTAGTAAGAAATGCAGTACGAATGAAAATCTTTGAGGTATTTGCTTTCCACAAGAAATGCAATTAACTTTTACTGACATCGGTTTAGAGCAAGAAAAAGGATCCCCAATGGGTACTTAGCTTTTTTGAAGACTTTTCGGTTCTGAAACTCGAAAACGAAAATTTCCGTAGTCGGCCGACCGGCACTTGCGAACTGCTTCTGCTTTGGGCACCACACGGCAAGAAAGACTGATGTAATGGCATCGGTTGCATGCTTTATACCCCTGACTACCTGACGTCATGGAGGAAGTGACAGCAACCAACACAGGACCCAAGACTTTGATAATCAGACCAGCTGAGGGCTACCTGCAAGCAGATAACCCAAATGTAATGACTGCAACAGTGAAACACGAAGAACATCACCATTGACAAGAACCATGTTTTGGCATTCACTTATTTTTGAATGCTACCAACTTTTCCATTTTATAGCCCATTTTGTTTTTAATATTAGTGTTTGTTTCTACCATAAACTATACAGTGGATATAAAAAGTGTCCACACTCCTGTTAAAATGCCAGGTTTTTGTGATATAAAAAAGAGAGTACAATAAATTATTTAAAAACTTTTCCCACCGTTAATGTGACCTATAACCTGTACAATTCATTTGAAAAACAAATAAATACGTTAGGGGTAAAAATATAAAAATTAAGAAACATACAATAAGCTGGTTGCTTAAGTGTGCACACCCTTAAACTAATACTTTGTTGAAGCACCTTTTGATTTAATTACAGCATTCAGTCTTCTTGGGTAGGGGTCTATCAGCATGGCACATTTTGACTTTGCAATATTTGCCCACTCTTCCTTGCTAAAGCTCTCCAAATCTGTCAGATTGCGTGGACATCTCTTGTGCACAGTCCTCTTCAGGTCATCCTACAGATTTTCTATTGGATTTAGGTCTGGGCTCTGGCTAGGCCATTCTAAAACTTTAATTTTCTTCTGGTGAAGCCATTCTTTTGTTGATTTGGATGTATGCTTGGGGTCGTGTTGAAAGGTGAAATTCCTCTTCATCTTCAGCTTTCTAGCAGAGGCCTGAAGGTTTTGGGCCAAAAGTGACTGGTATTTGGAACTGTTCATAATTCCCCTCCACCTTAACTAAAGCTCCAGTTTCAGCTGAACAGAAGCAACCCCAAAGCATGATACTACCAACAACATGCTTCAGCGTGGGGATGGTGTTCTTTTGGTGATGCGAAGTATTGTTTTTGCGCCAAACATACCTTTTGGAATTGTGGTCACAAAGTTCAACCTTGGTCTCATCAGACCATAACACATTTTCCCACATTCTTTTGGGAGATGTGATGCATTGTTTTGCAAATGTTAGCCGGGCCTGGATGTTCTTCTGTGTAAGAAAAGGTTTCCGTTTTGCAATCTTACCCGATAGGCCAGACATATGAAAAATACGAGAGATTGTTGTCACATGTTGTACACAACCAGAACTTACCAGTAATTCCTGCAGCTCCTTCAGTGTTGCTGTAGGTCTCTTGGGCAGCCTCCCTGACCAGTTTTTCTCTTGTCTTTTCATCACTTTTGGAGGGATGTCCAGTTCTTTGCATTGACAGTGTTGTCCCATATTTTCTCTACTTTTTGATGACTGTCTTCACTGTGTTCCATGGTATATCCAATGCTGTGGAAATGTTTTTGTGCACTTCTGACTGATACCTTTCAATCTTTTCAGTTTCTCCAAGTGTTTTGGATTTCTAATACCATGAGAGGAATGGACCCCATTCCTAAGTCAAAGTACGATTAAAGTTCATGAAATTAGAATTGTTTCAATCTTTGATGTCAGCTAAAGTGCTCTTCGGAGCATCCGCACTGCGCCCAGTAATAACGACTCCTGCAGTTTGTACAGAGCTACATGGATTGGTAACATATCTAAGTACGATTGCAGATTCATTTTTATAAGACCCGTTGCTCTACTACTGTTGGAACTGTCTAGGTATCTTTCTTCCACATTGCTCTCGTTTCTGCCTGCAGATCCTGATATTTTATGACTTTGTGTCTCTCTGTACGCAAGACACTGTAGTTACTGGGTGTGGTGATTTCAGTAATTAGTGCTATTCTTGTCTTCTTTTCTTGAACCACTGTATCCAGTTTTCTAGCATCTATCTTTTGAACTGTTGGTAATGGGTGGTCGCATGTGATATAAATTTCATCATTGTCTATGATGCTTTGTGGCTCATGTTTCCAGTGTTTTTCAGCCACTTCAATGCCATAATGTTTGCACAATCCCCAGTGCAACAATCCTGCCACATTATTATGCCTTTCAGTGTACAGTCCTTCTGCCATTAGTATGTCGCATCCTGCAACAAGGTGTCCCTACTTTTTCCAGTTCAGTTTTGCAAAGCCTACATTTGTCTGTTTCTCCCACATGTTCAATGGACTTTGTAAACCAGTGTGTATGTAGCCCAATGTCTTGAGCTGCCAATATTAACTTTTCATCTCTTGGTTTGAATTCGCCTCTCCTTAACCATTCCTGTGTTCATTCCTGATCAACCCAAGGTTCTTCCAGAAGTTTTCTATACTTGCAACTATATTTATACTTTTTCCACTTTTCTTGCCTTCATCTGGCCCTTCACCTTATATTCTTTCTTTTGTTTTTTTGAGACATTCAGTTGCTGCCTGATTTTTATGCACTTCTGGTTTGATTTCCATTCCTGCTTGGCGCCGATATGCTTCTGCTAAATTAAGCAGAGAAGTCATCTTAGGTTTATTCTCCTCATGTTTCAAAACATTCACTATGTTTGGGTCATGTGAGGTCAGCAGATGTGTGGAGTTCCACAATTTCACATCTGTACATGTAATCAATTTCAAAGAGGCCCATCCCTCCTTCAGAACAGGGAATATATAATAATGGTATTCACTGATTTTTATAAATCATTTGGTGAGCACAAAGCATCCTCCTATCTAATCTATCCAACACATTTTGGGGCCAGTCAATCAGTCCAAAACTGTAAGTTAGGACAGAAAGAGCAAATTGGTTTATAGCTTGAATTTTGTTCCTAGATGTCAGTGCTGTTTTCAGGATTAATTTAAGTCTTTTGAAATATTTCTTACTACGTTTTATTCGCATTTGTTCGTGTTTTATTGTTGATCTTTCATCATTTCCGAAGTATTTAAACACTCCCTCTTGCTCAAGCTCTTTTATATCACATTCTTGTCCCAAACTGATGTTTTCCTGACATTGCAGTTTTCCTGCTTTAAAGGTTGCTTTTGCACATTTATCAAGACCAAGTGACATTCTTGTATCATCTGAAAAAGTTATGACAACTTGCAGTTGTGCTTTCAATTCCTCATCTGATGAGCTATTCAGTTTTAAATCATCGACAAAGAGAAGGTAAGTCTTTACACTTTCTTGTTTTCTAGGAGCCAAATTATAGCCATGAGCTAAGCTGTTAAGTAGACAGCTTAATGGGTTAAGGGTAAGGCAGAATAGCAGTGGTGACAGAGTCACACTGGAATATCCCCCTTTGAATTTTTATCCCTGGATAATAAATTGTCATTCATCATGGCTTAATTGCAAAGTGGTCTGTCACTGTAATGTAGTTGATCAGTGTAGGGTACATCTTATACATTTTTAAGCACTCTCTTATCCATGAATGTGGGATACTATCAAATGCTTTTTTGTAGTCAATCCATACCATACTTAGATTCTTCCCCTTTTTACAGTTCTCCGCTATGGCTTTAACAACAAATGATCCTTTGTTCCATATGACTTTCTTTTATTGCCCTTTTGTTCTACTGCCATAATTGAGTTTTTTTCTAAATGACTATAAACTCTGTCAGCATCAGTTCCTGTGTATAATTTATACATTGTTGGAAGGCAAGTTATTGGTCTATAATTTGTAGGGTAGCTTGCAGGTTCACTCTTAACTAGGAGCATTGTTTTTCCTGTTGTTAACCAGGTTGGTGTCTGTTCGGGGTGTGCATATAAATAGTTCTTACTTGTGGTTAAATCTTTGTGCAAAGTTGTTAATACTTTCAGCCAAAAATTAGGTACTGCATCTAGGCCTGGGGTTTTCCAATTAGAGGCTTTTCTTAAGTTCGTTTCAATCTCTCTGGCTGTTACTTCATCCCATTTCATATCCTGTATCTTTGAACCTCTTATTCTTTCTTTAACCTTTTCTATCCATTTAGCATCCTTAGCTGTTCCATATTTTCACCACTTTTTGATGACTGTCTTCACTGCGTTCCATGATATATTCAATGCTGTAGAAATGAGATCCCTTTGATGCTTTGTAAGCTCTCTGCGAACCATAGCATTTGTTGTAGCAGGCAACTGAGTAAATGTCAGGAAAATCCTACTAGGACAGCTGACCTTTATTTGGAGTTAGTCTCTCTAATTGATGGCAGGTGTGTACCCAAGAAGACTGAATGCTGTAATTAAATCAAAAGGTCCTTCAACAAAGTATCAGTTTAAGGGTGCACACTTATGCAAACAGCTTATTATACTTTTTTTTAAATATTTTTCCCCTTATCAGATTTTTTTCAATTGAATTGTACAGGTTATAGGTCACATTAAAGGTGGAAAAAGTTTTGAAATGATTTATTGTGGTCTCATTTTTTTTATATCACAAAAACCTGGCATTTTAACAGAGGTGTGTACACTTTTTTATATCTATTGTAGTTGGTGCGATAACAAACTGTTCCTTCACGCATCTGACAAAAGAAATTTTTTATTTATAATGGCTTGCAAATACTGACTTTCTGTTGTGTAGGGTATAATCACGGTTAACTTTCTATTACTACTATCTTTGATGTATGCTGTCAAAACCTTGTCAGCATTACCTAAAAGGAGAACTAGTCTTGTAGATTGTTGGCCCTGTTTGACTTCCTCCAAAGTAGTAGAAAGTAGAATGGGAGATGAACAGCTTACATTTAAATCATGATGCAACACGACTGACCTTAGGTTTACAGTGAAAGAGAAAATAAGCTAGAGATGAGGAAAGCCTCCAACTGGGCTTTGCTAGACTTAGTGTCTATAATAAGGTCCCAAGATAGCTGATTTGGGCAGTTTTGCAATAGTTTGAAGTCCCAGAAAGATTTATAAAATTAGAGCAGGCTATGTACAAATGTCCAATGACACAAGTACAGTGCTTGGCCTCACAGAGGAGCTCCCTGTGGGAGTAGGAGTGCATCAGGGTTCAGCTCTGAGCCCAGTGTTATTCATACTTGTGATGGACTACATTAGCAAGCAGGTTGAAGAGGACAGATAAATAAAGTTGCTATATGCAAATGTGTCATTTCAGGCCGTCTGTAAAAAAAAAAAAAAAAAAAAATTCAGCAAAGGGCATGGTAATGGAATGAAAAGTTGAAGATATATACCATGAAACTAAGTTACAGATAAGACTGATTTAATGGCAGTAAATGGGTGAAATCAATAGAAGCTAAGAATTGAGACAGAAGGGGAAACCGTGGACTAGGTTAACAGCTTCATGCATCTGTCAAGTGTAGTTGAGAGAAGGGAAGTCTGAATGAGGTGGTCAGAGCTAGAATAAGAGGGACTGCAAACAACTGGTACAGTGTGACAAGGATAGTATATGGCCGAAGAATGCCAAAGAAGCTGGAAAGTTAGATGTGCAAAACTGTGGTGTGACCCAGTGCTACAGTGTGGTACAGAAAACCTGGGCAATGTATGCAGAGCAGTTTAGTGAGATCAAGGTGATAGAGAGGAAGTGCCTGAGATGCGTGATAGGATGCACTCTGTGGGACAGACAAATGAGGAGATCAGAGCAGAAGCCCAAGGAGCTCCAGTTACAGTGAAGATCAGCGAGAACATAGTGTGGTGGTTCAGGTGTATGTACAGGAAAGCAGAAGAAAATCTGTAATGATTGGGACAGATAGGGAGAAGGCAAGAGAAAATGAGGATATCCAGCAAAGAGAAGGGTGGATTATGTGAAAGAAGACCTGTGATAGTCAGGCATTACTGTCGAAGAAGGTTGGAGAGTGACATTGAACTGAGAGAGATGGTGACAGTTGACACAATACCATAAAGAAACAAAATGGGGGAAAGAAGTGATTGATGATTACCCTTCAGCCATTTACCTCTTACTCCTTAGGGAAGTTTTATGGTCACTTTGGACCTAAAGCATGCTATCACATTTCCATAGCCAAAGGCTTCTAGAAATTCTTCAGAGTTTCTGTGTCTGGGTCACACTATCATTTCTATTCATTATCCTTTGGGTTGTCTACTGTTCCAAGGGTATTTTCAAAGTGTCTAGTTCTAGTCATAGCTCATTGCAGCTTGAGTGGCACTCACATTTTTCCTTATTTAGACAACTTGGTTATCCTTGCAAATTCTTCTTCAAAATGTCAGTAGTGCTTGACATGGAATTCAATGGTCAATACATTTACTAGGCATTATAAACTGGATTCTTTCTCTACATCCAGGATTAGCTTTGCTAGGTCCATTCTCCACGGGCTCCTGGATACATATGCTTCCTCCTCCCAGGTTGTAGAGGCTTTGGTGATGAACCCATGTAGCCTGAAGTGTATTGCAGCAGTGGGAATAATGACCACATAGAGTTGTGTAAGTTGGACTTATCCATAACAGATGATGTTATGTTGTCCTATCTCGCCTTCATTCTTGCTGGTTGAGTTTGGAACTGAGGATCATTTCCGATTCAGCCTATTACTAAAGCTTGAGAGCTTTCACTGGCTCGAGGCTGTATCCTATCCCATCATGCTTCGGGAAGATTACCCAGATCTCATTTGCCACTAAACTAGATCAGGTACTTCCTACGAGGCTCCAGGCTAAGTAGAAATATTTTTTTGTATTGTTGTTACTGATATGCCTGTTGGTCTTTATCCCCACTAGGCCCTGTTTTTTCCCTATCCCGCGTTGTCATATTCCTTTGTTGTTTAAGGCTTTTATTGTGTTGAGTAGTCAGTGTTATCCCTTTAGTTTTTTTATGCTAAGGAGTTCATTTAAGTTAGACAACTCCTTACTCAGCCCGTTTAAGTTAGAGGGCTTCCCCTCCCCTGGTCGTTTTTTTTCAGGGAGTGTCATTTTCCTTAGAGACCTCTCCTCTTACCAGAGGAGACTGTTTGTTAGAGGCCTCTCTTCTGGTCCCTTATTCCCTTCCTGCTGTTCTTCTCCTGTTTAGTGTTTCCTTGTTAAAAGAAAATTTTTGTTTTTGTTAACCTTTCTTGTCAAAACTTTCTCTGTGCTGTTAGTCACCTAAAGTTGTTGGTAAGTGGAAGCCATTGCTTAGATAAAGCTTTGTTGCATTATGTCAAAGGATACTAAATAGACAAAGGCTTTGGGCTTCAAAAAATGTGACAATTGTAATCAGAAAATGTCCCTGACAGATGGACACACCAGTTGTCTACTGCTTGGATGTAGTCACTCTGCAGGAATGTTGCCCTATTTGTCATGGTTTTACTAGAACATAAAAACAAATTGATAGGGATTTACTTAAGGTTCCCTTTTCAGAGGCAGTCGAGGGGAAACAGAGTTCTCGTAAATCAACCCATTCACCGAGATCGGACAAGTCCTCCAAAAGAGCATCTTCCTTGGTGCCAGCTTCAGAGGCATTGAGGAAGCAGCCAAAGGAATTGACCTTGGACCCGAAGGCTTTCGGGCCTGAAAAGTCTATCTCATTGGTTCCAGCTGTGCTTTCGGAACCGATAGAGGTCTGTAGCTGGAGCCGGGCCCCTGTCTTGGACCAGGTCTTGTCGGTGCTACACCTATTCTCCAATCAGCCAAGTCTTCAGTCCACTTCTCTGTCTTCCAGGAGTTAATCAGATGTTGATGTGAAGCGGGTGGTAAGGAGGCTCCTTCGGACACAGGCCAAAATCCTTTCGAGGGCTCCCACTGTGGAGTCTGCTCTAACAGTCATTACCACTCCTGTACCAATTCCTCCTCCGATCCAACTGTCTGCTTCAGAGCCAGAGTGTTAGGAATTGATAGTAGTGGAATGGTTGGAGCCGAAAACTGTTCCAGGATCTTTGGCTACAACTTCTGCTCTGATCTCATCGGTGCCATTGTCCTGCGAGGTGTCTAGGAGCCTACGTTCCCCCACCAGGTCCAGGGAGGAGAGTCAGATCGGATAGTTGTCTGATCTGAATCTAACTCTTGGGGCCTCTGCGTGGGTCAGCTCAGCACCTACATTGGCCTCAGAGCCTACAGCTTTGGTTCAAGGGCAGTCTCCTGGTTCTTTGGAATCGGGAATGCCCCTGGAGTGGGGCCATGGTGCCTTCGAGGGCATGAGGAGAGTGCTGTTACCTGTTACCGCAGACAGTTCCACTTTAGGATCTGAGCATTCTTGCCCAAAAAGTGCCGGAGTCTACATCCTTACCACGCCCTCCCCCCAGGCATAGAGACCTTATGTCACAGGGCACCCCATTGGGTTAGACCATTTCTTTTGAAACCTCCCCAGAGTATCCCTCTGGGGAGGTCCCTCAGAAGAAAACATGTAAGAGGAAACATCTAGACTCCCCTGATGAGTCTGTCACTTCAGACACAGACTTAGAGGATTCAGAAGAGAGTCCCCACAGTCACTCTGTGAGGATATCTCCTTCTCGGACATCCTAGAGATCCTGAAGCAGAGAGGTGGCTGGAAGGCCTTTACCCCTTCTGAGAATGAGATCGTATACCTGGAGCATTTAGGTCGCGACCCTCCACTTCTTGGGTGTCTCCACCCTTTGATCAGCTCCTTTGTGTGCTCAGTCGAAGTGTGTGGGGCTCTCCAGAATCTGTGGAACATGTTCAGAGGAGGGCCAACAAATTTATAACTGTCCTATCTGATAAGGAATTCTTGACCAAAGGTGTCCCGGTAGATGCTGTGGTGGTGGCGGCAGCCACCAAAAAGGAGTTAGCTGAGACTTCATCTGTCCATCCACCGAATAAAGAATCTCGAACGATGGACAGATATGGAAAGCATATGTTCTCGTCAGCAGCCATTAGACTCAGGTCACTCAACTTCTTAACTCATTTTGGCAGACTTCAGAGGAATATCCTGAAGGAGCTACAGCTGAAGGTTCTATAGCTGTGGGGGGTGTCAGACAAGGTGACTGCCCAGCTTGCTACCTTAAATTCTGTAGTCAGCTTCTCTATACGGCTCATCCGACAAGTAGAATGTATAACCATGGAACTTAAAAACAAAGACATTGGCAACCTTCAAACACTGGACACCACCCAGTTTGAGTTTGTGAAGGGCTAATATTGTCTTATGAACCTGATTGACTTCTTCGAATCAGTTTACAGAGACGTCGACAAGGGTAAGGCGGTCCACACAGCCTATCTGGACCTCACCAAGGCCTTCGACACCATCCCCCACTCTGGAATCATAGGTAAACTTACTAAGCTGGGCATTAATCCCTACATCACTCGATGGGTTGCCAACTGGCTTACTGACAGAATCCACACTGTAAAAGCAGCCGACTCCAAATCCAACTCCAGACAAGCGGTGTACCTCAGGGTTCAGTCCTGGGACCGCTCTTGTTTGGCATCTACTTCTTTGAAGTACAGGGCAACACTCAGGGACTCTGGCTAACAAAGTTCATAGATGACTGCAAACTGGGAGCCATTATTGAATTTTCAAATGATGTAAAAGGGCCTTAGAGAAAAAGATGCTTGGTGCCAGGGCCATGGGCTCAAGTTTAATGCCAGGAAATGTATAGTTATCCCCTTTGGGAAAAAACATGTACCCGTGAATTACCACTTAGGTGGCAGTACACTAAACACCAAAAGTGTGATAAGACACTTAGGGACTCAGGTGGACAGTGCTCTCACCTTCGATAACCACATTGCCTCAACAGTCAGGAAATCCTTCTATGTGGCACACGTCATCACTAAGGGCTTTTCATCCAGAAAAAATGAGGTCATTGTTTCACTGTACTCATCCCTCATTAGACCCATTATAGAATACAACGCCCTGTTTGATATGTACCTCTCAAGACATCTGCAACAACTGGAAAGGCTGCAGAAATGCCACACTAAATGTATCACGGGCCTAAAGCAGATGCCCTGTGCTGGCCTTCTAAAAAAACACCAGCTATACTCTGTGGCATATCGTCTACTCAGATGCGATCTCTGCTTAACATACAAGGCCATGTCAAACCCAGACCTGTTGGACATGCTACACTTAAAGAAACCCCAATCCCTCAGAGCCACACGCTCTAGGGATCTAAACCTTGTCATCACATTGAACAAAACATGCTGGATGGATAGGTTCCTGACCCAGAGACTCCCCAGACTCTGGAATAGACTGCCCATACATGTCAAGCAGAGTGCCTCTTTGGCCCTCTTTAAAAGGAATCTTGATGATTGGATGGGAGATAGGAAATTCATCCTGGGGATCACATCAGTCACCCTGCTAGAAAGGGGTCCAGGGAATTAAGTACTGTGGGAAGAAATAGCCAGGGAATTGTTATGGCTAGGCTTGTATAGGCCCTAGGGCCGATAGCCTAGTACCAACCTATGAATCTCTTATGCAGCTGATGGAGTGAGTAGGGCAGCAGGTAGAGGAATAGCTCTGAGGAGTCATTCCTGGATGTGCCTTGGCGAGTTTGCTGAGCCCTTCACGTCTTCCTTCATTAACACCCCTTTTGATGGCTCGTCCTTGTTCGGGCCAAAAGTTAGAGAGAGACTGACCAGGTGAGAGCAGGAAGGCAAAACTCTGTCTGTCGTGGGAGTACGTTTTTCCCTCCCTACCAGGCCTTATCCCAGAGTCCAAAAGGGAGGACAAATGTGGTTTCAGAAAACCCAGAGAGTATTGCCAGATGCACGTAGTGAATTTTCCCCCAGGGTCAGAGGGGGAAACAGTAATGGAAGATGCCGACCTCATGGCAGAGGGGGTCCGCAAAATCAGGGTGACAGAGATGCATTCTCTGGCAGGCCCTTCCAGCAATCCTGAAAGGATGCCTGCCTGTCCACCTCTGGAGGCAGTCAGAGGCAGACTGTCACTGTACCCAAAAGCCTGGCTGAATGTCACTCACGACAAATGGGTACAGTTGATAATATCCAGGAGATACAACATACCCTTCTCCTCCCCACCCCTACAATCAAAATCAGTCCCAGGCATTCCACCCAGTCAAAGGGATCAAGCAACTCTTGAGATACAAACGTTGCTAGAAAATGAGTCATCCAGGAAGTCCCCGCAGACCAAATTGGATCTGGAACTTACTCAAGATTCTTTTTAGTTCCAATGAATACAGGGGACTGGAGACCCATCTTGGATCTCAGCAGGCTGGACAAGTCCTTAAAAAAAAAAAAAAAAAAAATTCAAAGTTCCAGATGGTGACACTGCAGTCTATTATCCCCTTTTCTCAGAAAAGACAATTGGATGTGCTCAACAGATCTTCAGGATGCGTACTACCATATAAAAAGTAACAGGTGATCCAGGAGACATGTACTCTTTTGGCTGGGAGCCAGTCATTACCAATTCTGAGCTCTGCCATTTGGTCTCACTACAGTCCCCAGAGTGTTCACCAAATGCATGGCAGTATTCACTGCTCACCTGAGTCATCTTGGATTCCGGGTGTTTCTGTACTTAGACGACTGGCTCCTGGCCGCCACCACCACCGAGCATCTACTAACCAAAGCAAGAGACACCAACATTCATCTATGCTCGGAACTGACCATTACCATACATTTTGAAAAGTCCTCCTTGTTGCCATCACAGCATATTACATTCATAGGGGCAGACTTAAATACAGAAGACATGGTAGAAAAACTGCCTCACGACAGAGAACAGACGCTGTGTCATCAAGTCTCCAACTTGCTCTTGAGAAAAAAAGTTCAGGCAAAGTTCATTTTAAAGGTCTTGGGCACTATGGCAGCAGCTATAACACTGGTATCACTGGCACGTTTACACATGAGAGTCCTCCAGTGGTTATTTTTCACTCAGTGGTCCATGCAGGAGTTACCCATGTCTCATAAGATCATCATCACAGACTCCTGCAAGAAGGACCTACACTGGTGGTTTCAATCCACTCAGGTAATTCTGGGCAGACCATTCACTCTTCTGCAACCAGTAGTTACAGTGACCACGGATGCTTCCCAGATAGGGTGGGGGGGACATTATTTGGGAGAGACGGTCCTAGAGATGAGAGCGGTGCTTTTTGCATTGCAGGCATTCCAGGACTCTCTTCCAACAGGTACAATTGCGATAGAGAAAGACAATGTCGGTAGTGTGGTGTATCAACAAACAAGGTGGAATCAGATCCTATCCCCTCTGTTGAGAGGCCCAAAGAGTATGGCAATGGGCAGTCTCCTCTCAACATTTTCTGATTGCAGCCCATATTCTGGGGAAATCCAACATGATAGCGGACAAATTGAGCAGAGCAATTCTAATGCCTCATGAGTGGTCCCTAAAAGAGGAAATTGCAAACCAGATTTTTTACAAGTGGGGCCAGCCTTGCTGCGACCTCTTTGCCACATACAGGAGCACCAAATACAGCAGCTACCTTCCCCTAATCCCCACTCTGGAGGAGTCACCAAGGGATGCACTTTTCACAATTGGCCCCTGGGACTTCTTTATGCCTTTCCACTAATCCCCGAAGTTCTACAGAAAGCCAAATCGTTGAGTTGCAGGGTAATACTCATCCGTCCGTACTGGCCTCATCAAATCTGGCTCCCCTTCCTTTGGCCCCATCTCCAAGAAGAGCCATGGATTCAGGACCTGGTACCACAACCTCTTACTCTTCAGTCAGGAATGCTACATCCTTCTATCCAAACCCTCAAACAGACAGCTTGGCTGCTCCACTTCTAATTTTAGCCAGGCTTCCAGACATATCCCTTGCAGTGAGACGCATCATAATTTTGTCTCATAAAACAACAACTAGAAAGCTTTATGGTAGCAAATGAAAACGATTTTCTTGTTGGGCTTCCAAGAATCACATAGACCCTTCACAGCCCCCGTAACTACAATTTTAGATTTCTTAGCAGAACTTTTTAATGAAGGTGCAGCTGCAGCTACCATATGAGGACAATTGGCCGCCATATCTAACTACCACATAGGAGACATGGGATCAAAAATAATGTCTCACAGGTTGTGCAAAGCTTTCCCGAGAGGTAACTTTTTACTAAGGCCTTCAATAAGGGAACCACCACCCCTTGGGACCTCAATTTGGTACTGACTACTCTGATTCTTCCACCGTATGAACCCAGCTTCCTCTTGCCAACTAAAATTTCTAACATGGAAAAGTCTCTTGATAGCCATCACTTCAGCTAGGATGGTTTCAGAACTTCAAGCTCTATCTATACATCCTCCCTATTTAGTTTTTCATAAAGACAGTCTCTCTCTTTCAGAACCAGTCCTTCATTCCTTACCAAAATATGTTCTGAGACCAACTTAAAAAACTCCATCGACCTACCTGTCTTTTTTCCAAACTTTGGCAACAAGGCAGAATATAAGCTACACAAATTGGATGTCCACAGGCAGTTACGCTTCTCCTTACATAGAACAAAAGAATTTAGAAAATCTGACCAGTTATTCATCTCCTCAGAAAACAAAAAAGGTGCACCAATATCAAAAGTTACTTTGTCAAAATGGCTTACTGTCACTATTACCTACTTATATAATTCTCAGTATAAACAACTACTGCCAGGAAAAATTAGAGGCCACTCAACAAGAGCTATATCAACTTTGGCTGCCTTTCAGGCCAGATTGCCTATGGACTCCATCTGTGCTGCAGCCACATGGGTCAAACCTCATACCTTTATCACTCATTACAAAGTACACGTGGCCTCCCAGAACAGGGCTTCCTTTGGTTCCACTGTTCTGAAGAGTTTATTCCCTTGAGCCACCAAAGAAAGAAGATGCTAGGGACACTGTCCCAACCAGCAAGAATGAAGGCGAGATGGGACAACATAACACTAAGAAATTATGTACTCGCCATAATGTTCCATATTTGTTGTCCATAATCTCCCCGCCTTCATTCTTGCGTATCACCCTCCTTCCCCCAGCCTCCTATCCTGAAGGATCGAGAGGAATTTTATTGGTTGTGAATCGTGTTCTCTGCTTCCCTTCTTGTCTCATGAGGCATAGACTAATAATTATTATACCATGATCCCCCCAAAACGTGCACGCTGATTGGCCAGCGTGCCCGTTGTAAATCGAGTTATACTAATGGAAAAAGGTCCGGTCGCCCAGACTTTTTTCCATTAGTATAACTTCGTTTTAACACTGTCGCTATGTTAAATGGGTTTAACATGAGACAGCTAAAATAAGCAACGGAGATCTCCGTTGCTTATTTTAAAGCTGTCTCGCTATGTTAAACCCATTTAACATAGCGAGGCAGTGTTTAAAAGCAACGGAGAAAGCAAGATCTCCGTTGCTTTTTAATCTCGCTATGTTAAATGAGTTTAACATAGCGAGACAGTTTAAAATAAGCAACGGAGATGTCCGTTGCTTATTTTAAACTGTCTCGCTATGTTAAACTCATTTAACATAGCGAGACTAAAAAGCAACGGAGATCTTGCTTTCTCCGTTTTGCTCAACTCTGATGTACTGCGCAGGCGCGCAGTACATCAGAACTGCCGCAGATGCCAGACATCTGCGGAAGGGCAGTAAACAGGCATTATACTATGCCATTATTTAAGAAAAGTAATAGTTTCTTTTCTTAAATAATGTCATGGTATAATAGCAATAACCCACTTCTGGGTGTGGGTAATGCTAAATTTACCCACGGTTGGCTGTTTGGTCCTCGGGCTTCGCCCTCGGAACCAAACCACGCCAACCGTGGGTAAATTTAGCATTACCCACACCCAGGCGTGGGTTATTGCTATATTACCTTGGGATTTTGTATATAATTTCAAAATATGTTAGCAATTTGCAAACAACATCTGGGTAATCTTCCGTATGGGACAGGCTATATAGCCTTGAGCCAGTGGAAGGTCTCGAGCTTTAGTAACAGGCTGAGTCGGAACCGATGCTCGGTTCTGAACCCAACCAGCAAGAATGAAGGTGAAATTATGTGCAACAAACATGGAACGTTATGGTGAATACATAACTTCTTTTTTTAATTCCTCTTTGCTGCAGTAACCACACCTATCACCTTAATATTGTATATAGTTATTGTTGGGAAATATTGCAGTTATTTCATATTTGGTTAGTTCAGGATGAGTTTGCTGATACTTAACTTTTAGTCAAGAAAGTCCTGAAGATTTTCCACTCTAACTTATGATTTTCCCTCTTTGGGGATGATCAGTCAGCAGTCAGACTGGAAGTATAGAAGAAAGCCAAAACTTTTGAAAGCTGGGCAGTTGTTGTCTTTGACAAAACCTAACCTATGAAGCCTCAAGGGAAGTGCAACAGTAAGGAATTTGAACATGCACTTTTATGGTTAAGTGCAACTTACACAACTGTAATTCCTTGTTCATGGTTATTAGAGTAATCAATTCAAGTAGTTGTTCTTTTTATATTATTCTGTTTTTCATTTAATACTAAGCCACTTTGGTTTTCCTTTGCTGATGTTTTTTTTTTCTGGCAAGGATTGACATAGAAATTTTGTAATCAACATTCAGTAATGATTTAGGTCCACAAGAAGTGCTTAGAGCTGGATCTTTTTTTCCCTTTTAGTAAAAGAGAAGTTATTGTTCATTTCCATGATGGAGATATTTTTAAATATAGTTTTAATTTCTGTGAATACTTTCTGTAAATATTTGTGAAGTAATTTCTGTAATGTGGAATGATGCCATCATTACCCAGAGCTTTATTTTCCTTCAAACTTTTAATTTGTTCCTTTATTTTTGTTTTAGAAATAGTGTCTTATATTTTTATTTTCTCCAGATTTTTTTGTATATTCGTATTTAAAAAGGCATCAGTTACTTTTTCTACACTACTGTTTTATGCATGAATTTTCTTGTGCTGTTTTTTTTTTTAAACAGTCCAAAAATTGTTCCATGTCCATATATTTCCTATTACTGCCAAGGGCATATATACTTTTGGTGTGATTAGTTCCTGCTGACTTTTTAGATCTAAGAGCTAACTTATGGAAGCCTTTAGGAGTTAGAGTAAGAATGTAATTTCACTTTTTCCAAACTAATGGAAATCTTATGCTGCAGAATCTTTTGCATTATTTTTTTCCCTTTCTGGTAATAGATTTTTCTCCTTTTTTATTTTTAATTTTAATTTGCCAGTGTTTCCTTGCAGTTCCAACAAGTCTTTATTTATTTATTTATTTATTTCCAGTTTGATTATTCCATTGCTTTCTCTAGTTGTGATATCAAGCTGAGACTTTGCCATATAAATGTAATTTCACTGAATCCCATAGGCTCACATCAGAAACTTTACCATTATTTTTGACATCTAAGAACAGTTTCATTTATTTTACATGCTATTCTTTGAAATCTTTTAATGTTTTTTTGTGTAAGCTTCCATTCTGTTAAAAGATGCACATTTTCTTGGAGTTACCATAACCGAGTAATTGCATTGTGAGCTGATAAAGGACATGTTTTTAGCTTTACATTTTCTGTTTTAGAAATCAAAGCATTTGAAATGTTTACTCTGTCAGTTCTTGACTGCATACCAAATCTATAAGAGTAATGAGTGTAAAACAAAGAATTTGATTCAGGAAAGTTATTAATATCTATAAGATAAAATAAGTTAGTAAGGTTTACTAAGGCCTAAACAGGTGATAAAAATCCTAGGTTTATTAATTGCACTAACACACTTTAAGTATGCAGTTAAGCTCTCCTATCATTATTATACTTCCCTTCTTATTCAAAGTTAACATTTTCAGATACTTTATAGAGAATTTAGCTCTAGTCCTCAGAATCTAGTATAAGTTTGGTAAGATTAAAATTCTTTTTTTTTTGATATTCAATAATGCCATACATATAATGCCTTTATCATCACTGTATGAGTCAGTAACTCTAGGTATTAATGTACACTTTCTCCATAAGAGCCTCGTATGTTAGAATTTGTTCTAACTGTGAAAGTATGAGAAGTGCAGTTTCTTTTTTTAAGGAAAGTCTGCTTTAAATAAATTAGTTTCTTCTATTGCACAGTCACTTCTCACAGTTTACAGTGTGTGTGTGACTCTGTTGATGGTACTACCAGGGTTATGGCCACTGGTACTGTTTTGAGGAGGCTTGCATGACTGCATTCTCAGAAACTCCCAGATGATGATAAAAATGAGATTTTCAGTTCACCTTTGGATGGTGACTTAGTGTTTGGCTCCTGTGTTGCAGAGGTAATCAAAAAGTGTGATGAAATTGGCAAGAGGATCTAGAAAATCTCTTAAGATTTTTCAGTCCTCTTTTTGCAAAGTTTCCAAAGGAATTTTTAATTTCTCATACAATTTTGGCAAAAAGCAGAATAAACAGTGTCGACAAAATAAAGATAAACGTTTAAGAAGAAATGGCAAGGGGGTTCCAAAAAGAAGTCTTGAATATCCCAAAACCAAGGAAGTCAAGTCTGAATGACTGTTCAAGAGACTTTGTGACTCCCTGTAACCAAGGCCCCTTTATTCTTCCAGAAAGCCTGAATCTCCATTTTTCTCTTTTCATCAGATAGTTTCAGAGAAATGGGCTCTGAAAAATCATCCGTCAAGGTTACAGATAACAGTGGGGGCAGTGTTTCCAATTTTCCAGGGAGGCATCCCTCATCCTCCTGATAAGACTCTTTTGCTTCCACCAGTTCTTTATCATGTGCTGTCTAAAGAGGCAGTTCCTAATTCCAAGGTGCAGAAGGGTTTTTATTCAAGGATGTTCCTAGTGCAAAAGGAAAAAAAATGCTTTGAGACCAGTTCTGCATCTTTCTTTCCTAAACCTGTTTGTGATAGTGTTCAAATTCAAAATGATGTCACTTCACAATCTGTTAGCTCTTCTTATTTCAAGTTTCCTGGCAGTAGTAGACTTAAAAGATGCTCGTCATCACATCACTATTCATCATACTTCAGACCTTTCTTAAGGTTTTGTATGTCTGAATCACATTATCAGTTTTCTGCCTTACCCTTTGGGACTTTCCCCTGCATCGAGTGTTCACAAAGTGTTTAGCTCCAGTACAGGGTAGCCACATTTTTTCATGACGTATCTTTGCAGAGTCTTTTTCAAAGTGTCAGGAATCCCTGTCTTGGGTGAGAGATCTCTACACAAGCTGGGATTCCAAGAGAACATTCAAAAGTCTTTATTTACTCCTTCACACAGGACTTGTTCCTGGGATGTGAATTAAGCACTTAAATTCAAAGAGCTTTTCTTCCACAGGAAAAAATAGATCTTTATTTAGACCTATTTCTAAGGTTTTTCACTCAGACTTCAGTCACTGCATGGGAATACCTCAAGATTTGTGGCCTCATGGCATGTTATGATTCTCATGATACCCCTGGCAAGACTCAACATGAGAACGATATAATGGTGTCTGAAATGTCTTTGGTCACATCATCAATACCCCTTATCTTTTCAAATCCCAGTGCTGGGGTTTGTCAGAAGAGAAGTCTTTTGATGGAGACGGCTTTAAATCCAGGTCTTCCCTTCCCCTTCCTTCACCAAAGCAGTCAGTCACCACAGATGCTTCAGAATTTGTTTGGGTAGCAGTTTCAGGAGGCATAAAAGTGCAGGAGTGAGAGACACTAAGGACAGGCATAAGCACATAAATATCAAGGAGATGCTTGCCCCCTTCAAGGCACTCAACTCTCTCCATCATCTTTGGTGTCTGAGACCTAGTGTAGTGGTTACAGACAATGCCCCAGTCATCTGGTACATCAACAAACAAGGTGGGAACTCAGTGGTACTTCCCTTTGCAGACTTGCCATATTAACTTGGGATATAGCTTCAAAGCACAATCTCACTCTGCAGCATTCTATACAAGGTCAAAACTGTGTGGCAGACAAGCAGAGCAGGACCAGGGCAGATGATCATGAATGGAAACTTATCAAGAGTATTACAAGATTTGATCCATCTGCTGGCAGTTCTGAAGTAGATCTCTTTGCCTGTTCTCTAAACAATCAACTGGGAAGATTCTGTTTCAGGACACCATGCAAGACGGCCTGGGAGACAGATGACTTATCTTTTCCTTAGACATGAATGTTCCTGTATGCTTTTCCACCATTTCCATTAATATCTGGGATACTTTTGAAGATTTAGAAGGAAACCCCCAAGAAGATTGTGGTGACTCTCTTCTGGACCAGACTATTGTCATTCTCCCTTCTTTTGGCAAAATTACTACAAGCTTCCTCACAGACTAGATATCGTCATGCAAGAAACGGGGTGCTTGATACACATCAGTCGACTTCGGTTGACTGCTGGAATGATAGGGTCTTAATTCCTTTTAGGCACATGTTTACTGAGGGACATACAGAAGGTCCTAATGGAGACAAAAAAGCCATACATTAGCAAATGGAAAAGGTTTTCATGTTTGTGCCAACAACATAACCAGCACCCATTCAGGGATAGTTGTTTTCTGGTTCTACAATATTTCTGTGAGTTACTGTCCTTTGGCTTTTTTATTCCACTGTGAAGGTTCATTTTTCAGCCATTTCAGCATGTCTGCCCATGGACCCCCCCTTTCAATGCCGTCTCATGTCAAAATGTTCTTGAAAGGGGTTTTGATTAAAAGGCCTAAGAAAATTACTGGCTGCTTCTTGGGACCTTAATTTTGTGTTCGAGAAATAACACTTGCTCCATTTGAGCCAGCTAATCTGTCTGACTTGTAACCCAACCACTGGGGGATGCATAAGCTAGTGTACTTCTTTGTCCCGGTCCCAAGCCTAGATAAATAGGGAGGGTTACGTCACAAAGGGCATCCAGTGTAAAATTTTGCCAGATCAAATATACGGACATTACAAATTTCCATACCAGATCGGTCTAGGCCCAGGTTAACGATGATCTCCTCCAGTACTGTTAGCCAACAGTGTGCTGTTGAAAACCTGGCTACTGTTGGCCAAAGGAGAAGAAGAGGGGGGAAGGCATGCCCAGGGCAGAAGGAGAGGAGGAATGTTAGGAGTGTGGAAGTGAAGGGAGAGAGCTAACTGATATGACGGTGAGAAGGAAGGTTGATATATTGTGCGTGCAAGCGACCAGATGGAAGGAGAGTAAGGCCAGGTGTATCAGAGCTGAATTCAAATTCTACTATGGTGTGGATGGAAGGAGAAATGGGGTGGGGGTTATCCTGAAGGAAGTGTGTGTCGAGTGTTTTGGAGGTGAAAAGAGTGTGTGTTTATGAAGCTGGAAATTGATGGTGTGATGATGAATGTTGTTAGTGCAGATGCTCTGCAAGTTGGGTGTGCAGTGGATGAGAGAGAAATTTTGGAGGCAGTTAAAAGTGGTGGAGAGTGTACCCAAAGATGAGAGAGTGGTGATCAGAGTGGATTTCAATGGGCATTTTGGTGAAGAGAACAGAATGGATGAGGAGGTGATGGTTAGGTATGATGTTAAGGAGAGGAATGCAGAAGGTCAGATGGTAGTGGATTTTGTGAAAAGGTTGAACATGGCTGTGGTAGATGCATATTTTAAGAAGAGGGAGGAGCATAGGGTGATGTACAAGAATAGAGGAAGATGCACACAGGTGGATTATATCCTATGCAGGAAGGCCAGTCTGAAGGAGACTGGAGACTGCAAAGTGGTGACAGGGGAAAGCGTAGTTAGGCAGCATAGGATGGTGGTCTGTAGGATGACTATGGCAATCAAGAAAAAAAAGTAGGAGAGTGAGGGCAGTGTCAAGGATCAAATGGTGAAAGTTGGAAAAGGATAGCTGTAAGATGGAATTCAGGGAAGAGTTCAGACAGGCACTGGGTGGCACTGAAGAGCTACCGGATAGCTGGGCAGTCACAGCAGAGATGTTAAGGGAGTCAGCAAGAAATATGTTTGGTGTGACATCTGGACAGTGGAAGCAAGACATGGAGACCTGGTTGTCAAATGAGGAAGTACAGTAGAACACAAAGAGGAAGAGGTTGTCAAAGAAGTGGGAGATGAAAGTAGACAGGAGTACAAGGAGATGAGGCATATGGTGAAGAGAGAGGTTGAGAAGGAGAAGGTGTATGGTGAGTTGTATGAAAGGTTGGATACTAAGCAGAGAGAAAAGGACCTGTACTGATTGGTTAGACAGAGGGACCAAGCAAGGAAAGATGTGCAGCAGGTAAAGGTGATAAAGAATAATGAGGGAAACATACTCACAAGCAAGGAGAGTGTATTGAGCAGATGGAAAGAGCACTTTGAGGGACTGATGAATGAAGAAAACGAGGGAGAGAGAAGGTTGGATGATGTGGGGATAGTTAATCAGGAAGTGCAATGGATTTGCAATGAGGAAGTAAGGACAGCTATGAAGAGGATGAAGAATGGAAAGGCTGTTGGTACATATGACAAGAATGGAGGTGTTTGAGAGATGCCGTTGGGGTTTTTAATCAGATTGTTTAATGGAATCTTGGAAAGTGAGAGGTCACCTGAGGAGTGAAATGTATTGATACAGATTTTTAGGAATAATGGTGATGTGCATAGCTAGGGTAACTGCAGAGGGATAAAACTGATCAGCCACAGCATGAACTTATGGGAAAGAGTAATGGAAGCTAAGTTAAGAAGGGAGGTGATGATTAGTGAGCAGCAGTATTGTTTAATGCCATGAAACAGCACTAAAGATGCAATGTTTTCTCTGAGACTGTTGATGGAGAAGTATAGAGAGGATCAGAAGGAGTTGCATTGTGCCTTTATGGACTTAAAGAAGGCATATGAAAGGATGCCTAGAGAGGAGTTATGGTATTGTATGAGGAAGTTGGAAGTGGCAGAGAAGTATGTAGGTGTGTGGTACAGGATATGAGGGCAGTGTGACAGTGGTGAGATCTGCGGTAGGAGGGACTGATGTGTTCAAGGTGGAGGTGAGATTACATCAATGAGCAGCTCTGAACCCTTTCTTATTTGCAGTGGTGATGGACAGGTTGACAGATGATATCAGGCAGGAGCCCCCGTGCACTGTAATGTTTGAAGATGACATTGTGATTTGTAGTGAAAGTAGGGAACAGGTGGTGGAGATGTGCTCTAGAGAGGAGAAGAGGAATGAAGGTCAGCAGAAGTAAGACAGAATATGTGTGAGAATGAGAGGCAGGACAGAGGAATGGTGAGGATGCAGGGAGTAGAGTTGTTGAAGGTGGATGAGTTTAAATACTTGGGATCAGCAGTTCAGAGTCATGTTGAGTGTGGAAGAGAGGTAAAGAGAGTGCAGGCATGGTGTAGTAGAGTGTCAGGAGTGATTTGTGACAGACTGGTACCAGTAAACATGAAATGGAAGATCTGCAGGATGGTAGTGAGACCATCTGTTATATGCATTGGAGATGGTGGCACTGCCGAAAAGACAGGAGTCAGAGCTGGAGGTGGCAGAGTTAAAGATGTTAAGATTTGCATTGGGTGTGACAAGGACAGACAGGATTAGAAATAAGTATATTAGAAGGTCAGCTCAGCTTGGATGGTTTATAGACAAAGCCAGAGAGACGAGATTGCATTGGTTTGGACATGTGCTGAGGAGGGATGTAGAGTATATTGGGAGAAGGATGCTAAGGATGGAGCTGCCAGGTAAGAGGAAGGACTAAGATAAGGTTTATGGATGTGGTGAGAGGGGATATGCATGTGGTTGGTGTGATAGAGCAAGATGCAGAGGACAGGAAGAAATGGAAACTGATGATCCTCTGTGGTAACCTCTAATGGGAGCAGCCAAAAGAAATAGAAGAATCTGACTGACTTGTGGTTTTTAACATGGAAAACAGTTTTACTGATTGCAAGCTCTTACGATGGGTAAGCCTTGACCCATTTTCCATGGGGAAAGGGTTTCCTTCAAAACTAGCTTTCTTTAATGCCTAAAGTGGTATCCGAGTTAATTTTAAGCCAAACTATCAACCTCCCCATTTTCTTTGCTGAACTTTAAAATGTGGAATAAAGGGTATTTTAACTCTGATATCCACAGACAAATCAGGTACTATCTTGATGGAACTAAATCTTTCAGATTTTTGGATCAATGCATTTCTTGTGAAGGTAAGTAGAAAGGATAACCTGTGTCAAAACAGACAGTTTCCAAATGGTCATCTAAAGCTATTACCTTTTGTTATACTCATGATAAAAAAACTGTACCAGGCAAGGTCAAGGCCCCCTCTGCCAGGGCCTTGGCTTCATCTTTGACCATTTGGAAAGGGTTGTCCGCTACTTCCCTATGTACGTACTTTACAAACTACTGTAATCTTGATTCCTTCTCTATGTCCAGATTAGACAATTCTCTACTGTCGTCTGGACTCCTCAAATTCCACCTCTCAAATGTAGTAAGATAGGGTTATCTACCCATTTAGTTAAGGTTACTACAGCAGTGATCAGTATGATGATCTGGAGCATTTCTCCCCGGGCCTCCGCTGAAAACAGGCTCTGTGGAACCTAGTCGGACTTTCCCGGTCAACAAATGATAAATAAAAAAAATAAATAAATAAAATAAATAAATAAAAATAAATGATTACATAAGTTGTGTAAGTAAAACTTTACCTTAACAGTGGATGTTCTAATTATCACTGCTACAGTAAACACTCCCTCCCTCCATCCCTCTTGTTTTTTTTTAAATGTTTTTTTATGTTGGGGTGGAAACATTTGCTTTTCATTATTCCTAGCATTGTGCTTTCATGGCTCAGCCATCTCTCTCTCTCTCTGTATTGGCATGAAATGTCTGTAGGGTCTTGCCCCCAAACTTGGCTTTTAGTCAGCTCAGCTTGAGCTCCATGACAGTTTGGGTGTGTGGAAGGTGCCCTGAAGCTTTGGAACCTGGCCGGCTGTTATATCCTTGCAGGTTAAAGCTAAAGCTACTGTTAAGGTTAAATAAAAACTTCAGTCTCATCAGTGCCAAGTACAATTTTTTTTATGAAAGAAAAAACACGTGTGAGAGCAGTACTCAAAAAGTCTAGTCTTCCCAAACAAAGGATATCTTCTAAAATGTACAGAAGTTCTTATCAAAGTAATAAATTTTATCTATGAAACCACTGCTAATGTCCAATAGAAAAATAAGAAGACAGTACATCTCATCCATCGGACCACTGCCATATATCCAATAGGAAAATGCCATGTATAGTAAAAAATACATTTCATACTTATCTATATTTTTTCTATATAAGGAATAAGTTTCATTTTTGCTACATGGCTAATAAGAAACACTGCCTCAGGCTCAGGAAAATGGAACTTGGAAAGCTTCTACTCATTATTTTTTCATGACTTCAGGATACCTTTACAATCACATGCACTAGCCTGCTAACACACACACATTTAATACTTTACAGTCCCTTATACTATTGCAGCAGTGATCATTCAAACATCTTCTGTTATGGTAAGTTTTCCACTGATTACCAGGGTTCTTCTAAAGATCCAGACGGACTATCCAAAAATTATGATGGTGACTCGATTCTCCAAGGCAGTACTGGTTCTCCCTTCATTTCAGTCTGGCCAAGAAATAATTACCACAAGCTTCTTCTCTGCAAGAATTTACTCACACAAGACACTGGGAGTTTGATACACCCCTTCAAAAAAAACTCTTCAGCTATAACTGCCTGGATAGCAGAATCTTGATACCTTTTAGCACCTTTTTTCTAAGGATGTGCAGCAGGTATTAAAGGAGGGAAGGTAGTACATGTGCAAGTGGAAACGATTTTCTACTTGGCGTCACTCAAAAAAACTGATCCCTTTTCAGGTCTGTTTGTCTCTGTTTCTTGACTATTTTGTGGGTTAGAGTGTAATGGTTTGATGTTCTTCATATTTCACTGTTGCAATCCTCACACTTGGGTTACCTGGCTGCGGGTAGCCCTCAGTCGGCCCAAATACCAGAGTCTTGGGATATCTGCATCAGATGCTGTCACCTCTTCCATGATGTAAGGTGTATAAAACATGCAGCCGATGCCATTACATCAGCTTTTCTTGCCGTGCGGGAAACCGAAGCAGAAGCAGTTCACAAGTGCCGATCGGCCACTCCCTTCAAGTTTCAAACCTGAAGTCTTCTAAAGCTAAGTACCCCGTTGGGGATCCCTTTTTCTTGCTCTAACTGATGTCAGAAAAAGTTAGCAATTGTCTTGCCTGTGGAAAGCAAATAGCTCACAGAGATTTTCATTCTTACTGTCACCTGTTTAGGCCCAGACCACGACATTCCTCGCCGTCGGTTTTGTGCCTTGTTCAACACCCGAACTATTTGTCATCAGGCTATCTTTGTCGCTAAATTCTTTTGCTCTTCTTCTCCGTATTCCAAAATGGCTTCGTTAAGCCATCCGACTACCGATCTTCCAAAAAAAGTAAGGCTAAAGACAGAGGCAGACCGCATAGGTCCAAAACTGCCGACGAAGCTTCTGTTAAGCTAGTCGGCAATCCGCTGGTACTCAGTGAGGCACTTTCACAGTCCCTGATACCTGCTTCTACAGATTAGCAGGCCTCTACTGAGACCCATTCGGAGTCCAGTATGCTGCGAGATGCTTCTTCGACTATGGAACCTGCGGATGTCTCTACCTTGGATGGATCTGGAGCTGTTGTGCAGGCACCGGCTTTTGAGGGCATATTCAGGCCTTCCGATGTTCATATTAAACCAATTACTTAGTTTTTAACTAAAACTACCAAATTTCTCAGGCCCAGAGTTTGCACTACGACTAGGAAACTGACGACCAAAGTGCATTCTCAAGCTCCCAAAACTCAGAAACAAATGCTTAGAATGGCTGAAGGCCTTATTACTTTAATTAGGGGAAGCCTGCCTTCCCCCTCTAAAAGGCAAAGAATTGATTTTCCTTCTGATTCTACAGACCATGAGTCCGATGACTCTGACCCCTCTGATTACCAGGACTTACCCTTATCCACCTATGAGGATTCAGATGCAGAGGATTCCATTCCCCCTGCCTCACATCCAGAGGACTTTTCTTTCGGTGAAACCTTGCATACTCTGAGAGCATTTCCACCTGGAATGCCAGGAGTACCCTCAGTCAAAAAAGAGACTCGGGGAATTTTTAGACTTGCCTCAGCACAGACCTCTAGCTATACATACCCCCTGTCCTGGATATTGTAGATGATGTCTTCATGGAATCAAGTCTTATCCCTGATACTTTACCTCCAGCTACTAGAAAGTCTGACAGGTACTACAGAGTACCTGACTCCCACAAATTTCTTTTAAAAAATCTTACTGTGGATCCAGAGACTATTTCCCAGGGACCTAAAGGTGTTAAGGCTACTACAGCCAAAAAACCCTACCCCTTCGGACAGGGATTCTGGGGCTTTAGACAGATGGGGTAAGAAGGTATATACCTCTGCAATTCTTGCCATCAGGGCTTTAAATTGCCAGTTTCACATGTTGAAGTACCAGCAGTGTATTATAGAACTAATTAAACAAAAAAATGTTGTTGACTCCTGATTGTGCAGAAAGTAAAGATTTACAAGAGTTAATGCATTCTGCTAACCAAGTTGGTAAACATACCTTGTAGTGTGGTTTTGTTGCCTTAGAAGCATCTTGCATGGCTGCTGTCACTGGGTCTGTTCTGAGAAGACTTGCTTGGCTGAAGGAACAAATCTTGCCAGACCATGTCAAAGCAAAATTACTAGATGCTCCATTAAATCAAGAATGTTTGTTTGGCACAAAAGCAGAAGTTCTTAAAAAGATGGAGGAAAAAGCTAAATCTGTGCAAACTCTTAAAGATTTCTTACAGGTACTGCCACCTAGATTCAATAGACATTGGGCTTTGAAGAACTGGTCCTTTCCAGTCCCTCAAAGGCCTTCTCAGTCCAAACCCAGGGGCAGCAGACCACAAAGACTTACAGTATCAGGGTATGCACAGATCTAAACAATGGAGTGCTCCCACCCCAAAAATTGGGAGTGGTAAGCCACCCTGTTATGGAAAAAGTTCACAATGATTTCTCCTGCATCCTTCCCAGCCATGCCCAAGTACTTGCATCTCTAGGAGGAAAACTCGCCCTGCATGCAAAAAACTGTGCGTGCATTACCCAGGACAGTTGGGTCTTAAACATTGTATCCCAGGGATACAGATACTACTACCACTCACTGCCAACACCAAGCAGATTGCCAGACCTTCCCCCAAACCAGTGGGCAGAGGCCCAAAAGCAAGTACGTTCTCTTCTCAGTATCAGGGCTATTTAACCTGTCCCAGCAGAGCAAAGGGGACAGGATTTCACTCCAGACTTTTTCCTGGTGCCCAGAAAAGAAAACTTTTGGTGCCCAATCGTGGATCTGTCAATTCTCAACACCTTCCTGGTGGTACCAAAGTTCAAAATGCGTACACTTCAACAGCTTCTGCCTATGCTAGCCAAGGACTCCTGGCTGGTCACCCTAGACTTAAAAGAAGCTTACCTGCACATCCCCATAAGGGAATCTTGCAGGCAATATCTACATTTCAGTGCATGCTCTATGCACTATCAGTTCTCTGGACTTCCCTTTGGCTTATCTACTGCGCCCAGGGTATTCACAAAGTGCCTGGCTCCAGCCATTGCATACTGCAGGCAGAGAAATATTCAAAGTTGCCATACTTGGACGATTGCCTGAGTCAGGCGGACAGTCAGGAATTGCTACTTCAGCACCTGACATTTGTACAGAGACTCCTAATTTCTCTGGGGTATACCATCAACAAAAAGAAATCCCATGTGGTACCCAGCCATGACATTGTATTCCTGGGAGCAAGCTTGAACACAACTTCCCAGATGGCATTCCTCACTCCAGAAAGCAGGTTTATTTGACAAATTAGTTCAAACTACTGGCCACCCAAACCCAGCTATCTACAAGAAAAATACTGCAAGCCCTAGGGTCCATGGCCTCATGCATTCCCTAATTCCATACGCAGGACTGCATATGAGGAAACTTCAGTGGTACTTAAAAAGTCTCTGGTGTCAACATTCTCAGGACGTGGAAACAGGGATTCTGATCATTCCTTGCCTAAGGACAGAGTTCATTTGGTAGGCCGAGGCCTGCAACCACAACAAGGGAATCCCTTTCACTCAACCCCCCCCCCCTGCTGCCCAAACCCTGACAACATAACTTTTCCCACTTCTAATCCCATGTGCAATGACAAAGTGGTTTATACTTCAGCTGCTCTTTCAGAGCAGTTAATTGTAAACACACGTCAGAATATCTTCTGCCCATTTTGGGCAATGAGACAAACTGTTGCCAGTAGTCATAATTCTGATGTTTAACCTAATCTTTCAGACATGTTTAATTCTGCCTCACAGGCAGCTAAGCACACAACCAAATGTCTTTATGATGTTGTGGATCCTGCTACTAGAGCGGCTTCCACTGGCACTTGCATGAAGAAAGATGCATGTTAAGGTTACAGTCTCTTCCAGAAGATGTTAAAGCACACCTATTAAATGTATCCTTAGACTAAGACTATTAAGTTATTTGGAAATTCTTCTGCAGAGGTCTTTATGAAGTTAGGTGAAAGAGGAAAGTTTATGCAGGATGTTAACACTTTATCTTTTTGGTTCCTAAGTAATTATGCTGTTAACCCAGGACCCTGTATTTATAAACCAGCCAAATCCAGACAAAAATCTGCAAAGGGTCAATTTAAGTAGAAGATGCAAGAAGACCCCAAGAGAAGTCCCAATAGATCTGCTAGTTCACAAAGAACTAATTTGACTATTCTTGCCAAAATCCCTTATCCTCCACCCCCAGTCTGTCCCTCCTTAGGAAATTGCAGAGAAGATTTATTTTTCTCTGCCTGAATGGGAATCCTTCACAACAGATCTTTGGTACTAGACATCATAAGAAATGGTTACAAACCCTAATGGGCATCTTTCCCTTCTCCCTCATGAATTCCATAGATTCCAACAGGCAGAATACCACCTGATTCCTCGCATCATATCAGACTTGCTCCTTCAAGGGGCCATAGAACCAGTTAATGTAGGTCTTGGGGAAAAATTGCATTCAAGACTTTTTATAATACCCAAAAAGAGGGCACATATAGATCCATTCTTTATCTGTCCAGACTTTATGCAGGTTCCAAGATACAAAATGTTAATACTTTGAACTCTAATTCCTCTTCTTTCTGTACAAGCTCTGCTAGTTAACCTAGATTAAAAAACATTATCTCCACCATCCAGTTCACAAGAATTGCAGATCATTTTTAAGATTCTGTGTTTTGAGTTTACGTTATCATTTTGTTTCTTTGCCATTTGGACTCTGTAGTGCTTCAAGATGTTTTTTTTTTAGCAAATGCCTTGCTGCAGTGATGGCCTACAACAGACTTCAAGGCATATATACTTTTCATTACATGAACGGTGGTCTAGTGGTAGTCTATCTCTAGCCAGGAAACACTATTAGCCTTACAGTTTACAACGAATCTTCATCATCATCTTGGATTCACACTCAACCTCAAAAAGTCCTCTCTGAACATGTATTCATTTATACAGATTGGTATTCCTGGGAAGCCTACCAGAGGTTCCTGATAACTGCCTTCCTTCTAACAGAAAAGGTACAGACCAATTATCTTAATTTCCAGAACCCATCAAAACAACAAATGACTTCACTTAAACTTTGCATGAGAAAGATCCATTAGTACCTCAATTCAGTAGGAGCCCAATACTCCCATCCTCTTTCTCAATTAATTTCAGTTTTCCATGTTTAAAGAAGGAGCCCCCTTAGTTGGCCAGTCAAGTTCTAGCCAATTTAAGGGTCTTGCTTTCTCTCCTGAGCCCTTGCCAGTGTGTGACCACATATGCTTCAGATCTTGTTTAGTGAGCTTTCTCTCAAAGCATCAAGGTAGCGTGAATATGGGAACCACAGCACAGGCACAAACACGTCAGTCTCAAATAAATGGTTGTGTTTATCTATGCTTCCAAAAATTTATATAAATTTTTGACTCTAGGCATGTTACACTAGTGAGAGACACCACCACTGTTACGTGTTACATAAACTGGTCTGATGTCCTCTTCATTCCTCCTCACGATAGGATCTCGGATCCTATCCTGAGATCTGTCTCGGCCACATTTTTCAGACTTGGATCAGACTGTCGAGCTCCTCCCTCTTACCCATAATGCGCTACACCCACCCAACATCTCAGATCTCATTTGCCAATTCAGCAATCAGATGCGGGTCTGTGCCCTCAGGCGTTTAGGATAATCAAGTACAAAAATTCCTTTCTTCTTTTTTTTTTTTTTCTTTTCTTACAGCCTTACCTTGTTAGTTCTCAACTACTTGTGTGCTGTGAGTGATGTTCCTACCTCTTTGGTTCTTAAAGTTAGTTGTGTGTCTGCGTGCTGCTGTTGGTAGTGGTACTGATACATCTCTATCAACGTTAAACTGTAACTTTAAATTTTACTTTTACTTTAAATTTATTTTTACCTTAATTCATTAAAAAAAAAAAAACTAACTAGCCTTTTCCTTAGAGATGAACCTTGTGAGTTGTGGAGTGTGTTTTTTGTGGGCATTACGGGCCAGGTTTCATTTGCTGGAGTTACGTCTGACAAACCCTTGCTGAGTTTTAAGCATTGCACTTCTTGTAGGCACAAGATCCCCAATCAAGTTGCCCAGGAGGAGTATGTCTGTTGTTTAGGTGCTGATCATCTGAAAATCATGTGTGAAGTTTGTGTGTCTTTTAACCTGTGTCCTCTTGTGGATATGTGCAATAAACTAATTTTAAGGGAGCTTCTTCCTTCTTCAGCTTCTGAGGAGCACACCCCCTTGTGACTTCGTCCTCTTCCTCTAAAGACGGTAAGAGGTCTCTCTGTCTGCCTCCCTAAGAGACCCCTTGGAGCCAAGATCCAAGACTAAGAAAATTTCATATCCAACCTTCTCAGATCTGAAGAATGTTTCCACCTTATCTGATTCACAAGCCTTCTTGGATAACACTGAAGTAATTACGCTGTCACCTCCTTCCTGTTTGGCTTCTGTTTTTGATCCCAGGACTCTGGAGCTGAAAGCTTGGAGCAAGCCTCCAGGCTAGTCAGGAAAGTCCCCTTCAACAAAGTTGAAACACTCCAGACGTCCCTCGTCTGCTTCTTCCAGGTCCTGTAGAAGCTGGTCTAAGGCAGACATGGACAGGATGCTGAGGAAGTTTCTCAAGGTCCAGATTCAGATGGGGTTAGTTTTGGCTTGTCCCCTTTCGGATCAACCCATATCATTAGGACTCCTCCTCCTATTCAGCCCTCTGCTTCGGAGTTGCAGATTTCAGGACTCATGAGAGTGTTGGCTTTGGTGTCGGGGAAGCCACCTTCCTCGACCCTGATGATGCCCCTGATCAGCCCTGTTCCTATCTTTTTGGAGCAGAGCAGACCAATGAGCCAAGGTGTCGGTGCCAGATCTGGAGGAATGGAGTCCGCTCCATCCTTGTTGGAGCCATCCTTTTCCCTGTGTGCTTCTGCCCTTGACAGCTTGGGTCTGATTCCCTATGAAGGTCACAGATCCGGTGCGAGTTCTGGCTGCCTGCCCCAGTTTGCTTTACATCCGGGGGAGGTAGATAGTGCTTCTCCCGGTCCGTTGGCCTTCCAGGTAATGAAAAGTGTTTTCTCCCATGGAGGAGAACTGTTACCTCATGTTCAGCAGCCTACCCTCATACCCCCGTTGGGTCAGGGTCTTGAGCCCACTCATTCTGTCCTGAGAGAACCTGTCCCAAGCAGTCTCCACAACTTCCCTGCCATAGAGGGAGTCCCCTTCTTCTGATACTTCCCCTGAGTAAAGGGGTGGAGTAAAGGAAGTCCCTCGGAAGAAGACGTACAAAAGGAGGCACATTGACTCCCTGATGGAGTCCTTAAGTGAAGACACTGACTATGATGAGGGAGAAGGGTCCACCTCAATCCCCACCTGAGAACGTCTCCTCCAGAGACGTTCTAGAAATCCTGAAGCAGAAAGGTGTGTGGTCTGTCCAACCTCCTCCTCCTGAGGAGTCAGTTTTCATGGAGGCTTTCAGGGCAGGCCCATCTGTGTCCTGGGTGACCCCCCCCCCGGCAGATGACCTCTTTGATTTGGCTTTCCACTGGGCATGGAAGGAACAGTATACAATCAAGCCTATTCCCAAGTTACCCAATTGGTTCCTGGTCCCACCAGCTGATAGGAAGCACTGGAGTAAGGGCCCTGTAGTTTGTGCCATCATGGTGGCAGTGGCCATTAAGAAAGAATTAGCAGAGGATAGTGCCATTGTCCATCCACCTAACAAAGTGTCTAGAGTGTTGGACAGGTTTGCAAAGCACGTTTACACCCAAGCCACTTTTGCGCTATGGTTGTTAAATTATCTGTCTCACTTTACCCGGCTTTAGAGACATCTGATCAGGGAGTTTTCAGCCTCTCTCTCTGAGTCCATGCATGCAGAGGAGCTTAAGAAACTTTAGCCAAATCTGGCCACACTGTTGTCCATAGCTAATTCCTCAAGACTAATCTCCCATGCAGCAGAAGGTACCTCACGAGCTGCTGGTTCAGGACTTATCCCTAAAGAGACACGCCTGGATGAGACTATGATTTTGCCGAATCCTTAGTTTAAGGCATCCTTTGTTAATGCCCCATTTGGCTCATCACTGCTTGGGCTGGCAGTTAAGAGATACACTCACCCCCAGCAAAAAGGACAGGAAGACCCTTTCTGCCATAGGAATCAAATTTTCTATGCCTTAGACGTCCTTTTTGAGGAACCAGCCTGGAGTCAAAACAGTGGGATTCTGTCAATCTCAAAGACCTTTCCAGGACCTAGGCGGGGACCCTTCCTTTAGAGGCAGTGATGGAGAGTTTAATGGTAGATATTTCCCTAGAAGCAGAGGAGGTCTGTGAAACCAGGGCTTTAGAGAGACATTCCCTGACAAGTCCTATTAGTGCTCCAGAAGTGCTGACTGACGAGTTGGCGTGGCCAAGGATGAACACAGGATAGCAGCAGATTTCTTCAGCTCCACCAATTTCATTACATTGACAGGAATTAATTACTTAAAAAATTAATTCTTGAAGTAATTTTCTTTCTAAATATGTTTGTTTTATATAGTTCTTGAACTATATCTAAAAAAGAAAGGAAATCTTAATAATATTCCTGTCAGAAATTACTTTGGAAATTTTCCTGTCAGTTTATCAGTCTGAAATGAGTTCCAGTAAGACAAATTCTCAAGACTCCAGCATCAAGAAAGAACTTCAGTCTCTGATAATTATAGTCCAGCAACTTATTGCTAAGATGGATAAAATGGATACTAAAATAGACACTTTCATAGAAAAAACTACAAAACAAATAGACTTGTTACATATGGACCTGCAACAACAGAAGATCCAGATGACAGTCATAGAAGAAGCTGTGAATGACATGGAAAATAGAATACAAGAAGAGGAAATCAACATTGAGTTTCTGCTGAAACAAAATACACATTTACAAACAAAGCTGGATGACCTGGAAAATAGATCTAGGCACAATAACATTAGGATTTTTGGACTGCCAGAAAATATTGAAGGTAACAATATTACTTCGTTTTTAACAACATGGCTCTCTAAAACTTTAGATTTACCAGAAGCATTCTCTTTTGGTATCGAAGAGCACATAGATCTATAGCTAATACTAACTCTAACAAAAACTATCCTAGATCAGTTATAGTTAGATTTCTATCATCTTTTGATAAAGAGATGGTTCTTAAATCTGCTTGGGCTAAAGCTCCTGTTAAGATTAATGAAACAACTGTGCGTTTTGACAATGACTATTCTTCCATGGTATTAGCTAAAGAAAAGTTTTTCTGCCACTAATAAGGGAGCTTAAAAAAGCACAGTTTAAAACATACCTTCTGTTTCCTGCCAAGCTTAAAATCTTCCTTCCTGATGGTCCTAAAATTTTCGATGACTTAGACTCTGCTTTACTGTTTATCAAAAAAAATAAGATTTTGGAAAAATAGAAGAAATGGAATGGGCTAGTCCTTCGTTAAAGAGATTGGCAACTGAAACTTCGTGGAAGACTTCAGAGAAGAAGAAGAGACTAAAAAATAAATGATTTGTACTATGTTTTTTTTTTTCTCTCTCATCATTTTATTTTATTATTAATCTTTTTAAATATAGTTCCTGCATTTCCAAGAAGCAACAAATATTTTGAAAAGATTTAATCAAAGTTATTCTCTGTGTGCAAAGAAATGTTTTGTTTCATAACTAGTCAAAATATCTGGAGATTTAATGGCAAGCTGTGATTTAACTTGTTTCTCTTTCTGAAGAGGAAAAATAAGGTCAGTAATTTGATACATTTTTTTTCCTTTAAAAGTTTATATGTTCTTCAAATGCTATTCCTAATTATACTTTCTTGATTACACTGCTTATGCTTGTTTGTAAATAATCTGTCATGCTTTAACCAATAATAATTAGAACTAAATAATAGTAAATAATATGTTTTATTTTAACTCTATTAATATAAACAGTAAGTAACATTTTATTGTATATACTTCTTATAGCTTTCTCTTACATTTTTTTTATTTCTGCCTTACACCCTTTTACTTTCTACTCTCTCTTTTCTTTTCTTTATTAATATATAGAAATGCTTTTGATCATATAGACACAGAAAATAATAAGATTTGCATAGGAGTTGAGTTGGGACAAAAATGTTGAGTTTTGTTACTTATTAATAATTTTGGGCTTGATTTCACTTACATAGAGTCTGTAATAACCTGTAGAATGCATTGTGGAGGTTTTGTCATGTTTAGATGCATTTACACTGCTAAATGAATGTTTGTCACTAGTTTTTAATAAGTTTCCCGCCAAAATGTTAAGAGAGACAATCTGGGATGTGGGCTGTCTCATGCACAGTGTCCATGAGCTACTTCAAAAGCTTCAACTCTCAGAATTCTCACAGAGAAGCTGAAAGCAGCTAGTCTCACCTTTGACCTAGATATCACACTGACACATCACAGATACAGGAATGACACTACCTAATTATACTTTCTTGACTACACTGCTTATGCTTGTTTGTAAATAATCTGTCATGCTTTAACTAATAATAATTAGAACTAAATAATAGTAAATAATATGTTTTATTTTTAACTCTATTAATATAAACAGTAAGTAATATTCTATTGTATATACTTCTTATAGCTTTCTCTTACATTTTTTTTTTTATTTCTGCCTTACACCCTTTTACTTTCTACTCTCTTTTTCTTTTCTTTATTAATATATAGAAATACTTTTGATCATATAGACACAGTAAATAATAAGATTCGCATAGGAGTTGAGTTGGGACAAAAATGTTGAGTGTTGTTACTTATAGTCTCACCTTTGACCTAGATATCACACTGACACATCACAGATACAGGAATAGCAGATTAATAATATGTGTTAAAAACCTATGTCCCAAACATATACATTACTATAACTCATTTAATTCATCTGATTGACAAGCATAAATAA